>NC_136803.1:9574250-9655250 GCF_951216825.1 Electrona antarctica | reverse complement strand
TATTGTACGGATATAACTAAACTTTGCTGTTTCATAGCTTTGCTTAATTACTGATTCAGACCCTCCGCAAAGGGGTTATAACAAACAGGTCTGGTAACTGTGATTTAACACACACCAAGGTAACATTAATATTACTCAAACACACATAGCCTCGACGTTGCAATAATGCCCGTAAACAATCACTTGATTTTGGCCATTTTATTACTATTATCTCATAACACACTCACACACGTACAAACATACTTCTACTACACTTGTGTACAGTATAAAGCCTTATTTGCCTTGTCTGGCCCGTGTTAGATCTAATACAATAGCATGATGATCATTACAACAAAGGAACCTGAGATTGTGGCGTTTAGGTAATAACTGCGAACACAAGGGAAACACAAGATACATACTATTAATTCACAGATATAGCGACTGCATAGATGCATCATTTATGACTGAATTTAGAGCATTTAACGAACATATACCACATTAAAAGGACTTACTTAAACGCGTCATCCCGTTTGCTACATTGTTTCTGTAGGAATGAACGAACACATCGTGCCCCCTGGTATAGCTCGCCCCTTCCTCTGTCACCCGACACTTCCTATCGCCATACCATGTCCTGTCCTAGTATGAACTCGCATTCCTGGTATATAGTATTAGTAACACATTGGTAACACATTTACCCCCCAATTAGCTGTATTAATATCTACATCCCTGAGATATACTGCAATTGGTTGATAAGAGGATCTCTGTTCTTATATAACACAGAGTATTTACTGTATAGGCAGTGAACTTCATAATAGCACCAACATTCTATACATAAATGACACAACATGAAGTTACAAATATAAGCTGGGCCGGCACTTAATATTATAATGATCCCACTCACGGAATAAACTCGACACCTCCCACTTTTAGGCTACGGTTTGAAATAAACCCAGTAGGCTAAATAGATTCCCCACAATCATTTGCAAACAAAAACATTCAAACAAAAATAAAAAATAAGTATATCAATCATGCTTCTAATCGATGAACGCCTCCGGATGGCACTCACCAGTTGAACTTATGAAATAATAAACCTAGTTTACTTTCATGCACTGAATTAATTTTGATCTCAATCTGACTGTAGGAGGTAGGCACCACCGCTTTGCTCCTTACTGAGTGACAAGTATGCCTCATCACCCAGCTGCCTCAAGTAAATACCCAACTGACTAGTCTTACTCGCGCAGCATGCATATGGAAGAGTTCGTTAGGGTATTTCTCAAGAGGTCTTTCTAGTCTAATTCACTGATCTTCAACCGGGATTAGGACAACCAGCCGCCGCACATCACGATGGAGGATGACGGATGGCCATGCCACCACGTCTTTCACCACCTGCGACCAACTGATGGGCAGACTTGGACATGTCCGCACCTTTACGTCCCTGACGACACCCTGGTTATCTGGATTCACCTCCACGACACGACCCATCCGGAATCGACCTCGTAGAGCATTCTGGTCCGCGACCCACACCAGGTCGCCGACGGCCACGTTCCGTGCTGGAACGTGCCATTTCTCTCGGATGAAGAGATGAGGGCCCGCCAGCTGGCTCCACCGCTTCCAGAACTTGTCCACCTCGCGCTGGACCGCCCGAAGACGACTGTACGGGTAGCTAGGGAAGTCAAAGCCCAGGATGTCTCCCCTGGGCCCTGCCCGCCCCAACAGCAGAGAGTTGGGAGTGATGATGTCCACGGAATCCTCGTCGACTTGAGTTCTGGCTCCGATGGGTCTTTCGTTGGCCAGGTTAGCAGCAAGGTAGAGTAGAGTCTGGAACTCCAACGCCGACAGATCATCGGTGTCGCCGACGCTGCTCAACGCCCTTTTCAGAACATGGACGGCAGCTTCGGCCGCCCCGTTCCGATGCGGTGAGTCCGCTGGGCTAAACTCCCATGCCCAGTCGGTCCCTGCAACTGCTGCTCTTTGCTGGATCTGCTCCTTGTCAATGTCCCCTAGGAACTTGTATAGATCCTCCAGTGCTGGCCTCGCGCCAACAAAGTTCGTACCCTGATCAGACCACAACTTTTTTGGATGGCCTCTCAGAGCAGTGAATCGCTGGTAGGTCTGCAGAAAGCCTTCTGTAGACAAGTCCTCAACTAGGTCTGCATGGACAGCCCGTGAGGCCATGCAACTGAAGACCACGCCCCAGACTTTTCTCTTAATGCGTCGCTTCACAGTGCCCCTGACAGTGTAAGGACCGAACAAATCCAGCGTTGTGTACTCGAACGGAGCTGCTGGACTTGTGCGCACTGTAGGAAGATTAGCCATCACTTGACTGGATAGCTTAGCCCCCCGTTTGCGACAAAACAGGCAAGAGTCGATCACCTTACGTGCGACCCTTGGCCCCTGAACCACCCAGGCTTTCTTCCTGACTCGCAGGAGTGTCCCAGCCACGCCCTCGTGGTTTGCACGATGGGCCTCCTCACACAGCAGTGTGCTGAGTCGTGCCTCGTAAGGAATGATGGGCACGCCCTGGCTTTCTTGGTCAACGGTCTGAACCCGGCCTCGGCATAGCAAGAGACCTGTCTTGTCGTTCTTACTAACTACAAGACGGTTTAGTGTCGTTGTCGGGAAAGAAATTCCCTCTTGGGCGGCAAGGCACAGCTCCTTAAATGCTGTGTCCCGCTCTCCGACAGAGAGCACCGCCCCCCACTGTACACGACTGCCGGACTTGAATAAGCCTCCGTGGCCGTGCAACACTCTGCGGACGTAGCCAACTGCCCCGCAGAGTTTTGACAGTGTGCTGCATCTAGCCAAGTCCATTTGGTTCACAAGGCCTGACCCCCACAGCTGTTCAGTTTCGTCATTAGATGCTGCCACAGAACCCCCATCACTGACTGGTGAAGGACCCCTGCTGACCGCTGGAGACCCCCCATTGCCTGGTGAAGATCTGCCACTGACTGGTGAGGACCCGCCACTGTCTGGCAGTGGCGCGGACCCCTGGTTCTTAGTTTGGGATCTAGTAACAGCAGCAGAGAATGCTTTCATTTTGAACACTTTTCTCTGCAATGTACTCACGATTTCCCGCGAGGAAGCAGCCACCTCAGCAGCTGACTTCATAGGCCATTGGTCGACTGGTCTGGCTAGGAACTCTGGTCCCTTTTGCCACAGGGAATCACTGTCTAATTGCTCAGGAGAACCCCCCCTCGTGACTAGATCAGCTACATTTTCCACCCCGGGAACCCACCACCAGTCAGTCACAGGCCCCGCCTTCTGGATTTCCCCAACCCTATTGGCGAAGAACGTTTGGAACCCATAACTGTCCCTTTGAATGGCACCCAGCACTGTCTGGCTGTCGACAAAGTGATACCACTTCTCGATTGTCAGCCTGCTATGCTTCAGCACGTACCCTTTCAGTCGTGCGGCAAAGACAGCACCGCAGATTTCAGCTTTCACTGCGTCACCCTTTTGGTCTAGAGGAGCCAACTTGGCCTTTGACTCCACCAGACGAGTCTCCACCCCGCTAGCAGTTTCCCACCGCAGGTAGAGCACCGCTCCGTAGGACTCTGAGCTCCCGTCGGAGAAGGTGATGCCCCAGGGTTTCCCCACCCATCCGGGCGGAGTGATACACCTGGGGAACGTGATCGCACTCAGCTTTGCGTATTCCTCAAAAAGTTCAACCGCTCTCACGCGGAGATCGCTAGACAACGGTTGATCCCAAGTGTCTTTGGTCAATGACCCCGCCTCTTGGAACGCCCTCCTGACTAGAATAACGCCTTTCTGTTTCAGAGGCGTCACAAGGCCAATGGGATCATACAGCCCCGCTACTTGACTCAGCAACATACGCCGAGTCAGAGGATCTGGCGTCTTCTCCGCCACTTCCTGCAGAGCAAGGTTTTCCTCGCTCCGCACTTTCTTTTTTCTGGCGGAAAAGTTTATGGCAACCATGATGAAGAGGCTGTCCTCCTTCACATGGTAACCAACCCCCAGAGCCTTATTGTCCTCCTCTCTCATCTGATTCGGAAACAACATAGTCTCTGGTTTCATTTCTCCATCTCCTTCCCTCCCACTTTGGCCTGACCGTACCCAGGGCTTTAGGTGAAACCCCCCGGTAGCCAGAATGGTTTTAACCCCCGCCAGTACCTCCTCCAGCCTCTGGGGGCAGTTGTGAGATAGAAAAATGTCATCTACGTAAGCGTTCTCCACGATTACGTCCCTCTCGTCAACCATGTGGGTGAACTGAGGTAGATACGCTGTCTCGCGCATCGCTATTTGAGCTATGCTACCCGCTGGACGGTCTCCCATATTGACCCGTACAACTGCATAGTCTTCAATCTTGCTGTCAACTGAGTCTCTCCATAGGAACCGGTGCAAATGTACCTCCCGCTCTTCTAGCCAAACGGAGTGGTACATTTTGCTTACGTCGCCAATGGCGGCGTATTCCCCCTCCCTGAAACGCAGCAACACTGCTCGGATCGGGTTCAAAACATCGGGCCCCTTCAGCAGGATACTGTTCAAACTCACGCCCCGGAATTCTTGACTACTGTCCCAGACTATCCTAACTGGCGTGGAAACTGAGTGTGGGTTTGGTGCCATAAGATGGTTGATCCACCAAACAGCCCCGTTCCACATGTCCATGGCAGCTTTAGACAGCTTGACAGCAGCACCTCTTTTGAGCATTTCATGCACCTGGCTAGCATAGGCCTGGTACCACACGGGATCTCGCCTGAGACGTTTCTCAGACTTTAAGAACGTGGCCTCAACCGCCGCCCTATTATTTGGTAAAGTAGACGGGTCCTCTTTCCAAGGATAGCTCGCGTCCCAATGCGACTCATCGCTGTGAGAGTCGCTTGTCTTAAAAGTCAGGCCCCTCTTGACAATCTCCATTTCTCTCTCGTCAGCGAGAGACATCTCTTTGCCACCAGGGGCGCATTTTCCACAACGACAACCCCCACACAGGGGATCGCATGCCGCGCCAATACTGTCCCAACGCCACCAAGACAGTGCCGCGCTGGTGTCGGTATGGCATGTAGCAGCCTTAATTTCAACGGCTCCACCTCTCATTGAAAGAGCAAAATGGGTTGACGCCCACTGTCCTGTGATCATTTCACTGGCGTCGAATAGAGACGGATGACATCCGCTAACCGTCTTACCCAAAATCCCCGACCACAGTACCAAATCTCCACATCTAGCCAACCGCTGTGGGGCTAAACGACCCTCACGCGCACTGATAAGTATTTCCACTTCCAGTGGACGTCTCAACTCCTCCGGATCGGTGCCCGGGAAAAGATCTGCAATGCGCCTAGGATTAACTGGACAATTGATCTTTGCAATCTCATTCAGACCATAACAAGTCATGTCATGGTCAAGTGGAGAAGAGCCCTTTTCCCCCATTGTCTTCAACTTAATGGAGTATTTTTTCGTCTTGAATGTCTTTCTCATCCCCCCAACGCCCTGCACGCTCAGAGTGACAGGTCTTCCTTTCAGCCCGAGCCTGTCTGCAGCTTTGTGGGTGATATAATTCGTATCAGAGGCGAGGTCAATCAAAGCCCCCACCCAATCACCGCTTTTCGTGGTTACTTCCAGCGTCATCATCAGAGCAGGCATCTCTCCGCCCTCAGTGCAGCCTGTCGCGGCTGTATTGTTCGTGTAAGCTTTGCGCACTATAGCTAGTTGCTTTGGCGTCAACTCGGCCTCAGCAAGCTTAAGTTCAATTTCATGTGTAGGCCCACGTGAGTCCCTCCCCACGCTACTAGCCCCCCCTCTCGCGCTGTCACTATTATTATTACTAGTGCTACTATCCCCATTACGTGGACGCGCCTTGGGGCACAACTTGAAATTATGAGGAGGCGACGAGCCGTCCCTTTTGCACTCACTTAACCTACACAGGAAATTGTCATTGCGCACTCTGCATTGGCCGTCATGTAGATATAAACACCTAAAGCATGCTTTATGTTTTTTCGCATACGCACGCCGGCCTTCAACGTTGGCTTTCATGAACATTTTACAACGGAACAATGCCCCTGAGTGATCGCTCTCTCCGCAGATTACGCACGAACCCCGCGCCTCCTCGCCGCTAAACGTAGCCCTTGTCGAAGCACGCTTCTCGCGCGCCCCGTTCCCCGGCTTATCATTCTGTCGGTCATTATTACGGCTACGTGGGCTCGGATCACTTCGTTTGGTCCCTATGCCTTTTGCATTTAATTGTTCTTGTTCAACGAGCACTTTTGTATGCTCGCGTAAGAAGGCAATGAAATGCGGGAACCTGTTTTGGCTATCAATATTATTATTTGGATTACAACGCATCACAAGCCACCGTTCTTGCATTTCTGGCGGCAATTTAGCCTCTAAATTGTGAATGACGAGCTGATTTTGAATGACGTCGCCAGCATTCAGATCCGCTAGATCCAGCACCGATTGCTCTATTAATCTAACAAGATGTAATGTCTCCTTTGGCTGGCCACTGCTTACAGCGGGCACACTTTCCAACTTCATTATAATCTCCTTGACAATCTGTCCTACGTTCCCATAGTGGAGTTCTAATTTTTGGTAGACCTCATCTGAAGTCTGGCAATAATCAAGCCTTAATTCATCATTTATCCTTTTATCAATGGAATCAATCAGTAGCTGGTAACGCATGTCATCACCCCATCCAGGATTGTCAAAGAGTGCATAAATCCTATGCCACTGTTTCTTCCATCTGAAGTATTGCATGCGTTCCCCACTGAATTGGGGTAATTTCATAGGCTGAGCAGCCAGTTTGCTACCGGCTGACTTCTTTCCTCCATTGTCAACGGCGAGAGGTACACTTTCTTGTTTAATTTCCTCTTTCATTTCTATTACTATTTCGCCTTTGTGCTTTAAATCCTGGAGATTGGCACTCTTAAGTGCCTTCAAAGCATATATCTCAGCTAATACCTTGGCCAAATTCTCGTCAGAAATGCAACCTTCCCAAGAGTTTAGTAACGTCTGCATGTCTGTTAATGATCGCTCAATTACACTCTCCAGCCCGTAAATAAGACTTAGGTTAATATCCTGTTCTTTGTAACGGTCAGGACGCGCTCTGCCTGCTGCCTCTGCCGCCCACTTGAGGGCGCGCTGCACAGAATCTTCTATGAACCGCGTCCATAAGTTTTCCTGCAATTCTGTCCGAGCCAAAAGATAGGATATCTTTGCGGCATTGAGTCTCGTACTAACGGTAGCTATGTCCAAAGCGTTTTCACCAGCCTCTTCCATTGCACTTTTATAATCCGTGCTACAGGTTAGAAGCTCATCAAAACCTATATCCATGTCTTTCAGTAAAGCCTTAAGTTCACTTTCGGACTTATGGGCAGCCGTACTTTTGGCTTTGGTCGTTAACCTTGTTAACGCGCCTTGGCTCGCCGAGCGCGCTTTCTTTAACGCATCTAAGGCTGCCATGGTTACACGAGGCTACTCGCTCGCCCCCCCCCACCAACCTTGTCTCTCTTTTTAGATGGCCGGTCGGCGTTCCTCTCTGGCGGCCAGTCGTGCTGTGAAACATACACAATGCGTAGCCCCAATTCCTATGCTATTAGCGTTAGCATTGGCTAGGCTAGCCCCAACAACATCCAACTGGAGTTACCCTCCTTTAGCTTAGCATTAGCGTCAGTCAGCCAGTTAGCCACCGTTAGCCTAATGCTAGTTGGTTGCTAGGCACAATGCAATGTCAATGGGAAGGTGGCTAGCTCCTTGCTTGTTTACAATTTAGCTTGGTCTGGTATACCCCCCAAAGTCAATGCACAGTTCCTTTCTGCAACACACAATTTCAGCGATATTCCCCCCAATGCACAAGCACTCATGTGGGCACTGAAACTCTTTATTTAGGTCGGCAAAACCGGATGCTTCCTAGCACCCAGGGCACAACCTCCTTAGCAGCAGGATCACGCTACTAGCATCCTTGTCACCTCAATACGGCACGGATGATTCCCGCAGATATCAGCTACCTCCTGCAGCCTACGGGTTTCGGTCGCTGGTCCTTGGACACGGCGATCGATGACGGGTCAGCGATGCTCCGCCGCAAACGCTGGATGGCCGTCCCTTCGTTGTCTTGCTTCCCAGCTAGCGTCACGCTAACAGCAGACAACCACCATTGCTCACGTAGTAGCTAAGCTAACAGCTAAGCTAACACGGGCCAATGGCTTTCATTAGCATTGCGGATCACACAATGCTCGTATCACTTTGAATAGCTACGGTGAATTAAGTACCGTTGCTTCAGTAACACGTCGGTGGGTTACACCGCAATGAATTATTACTCACCGGTGATTACACACGGTTAATTATTACTATGGTGAATTACACCACATTTAATTATTACTCTGGTGAATTACAGAGCATTTAATTATTACTGTACGGATATAACTAAACTTTGCTGTTTCATAGCTTTGCTTAATTACTGATTCAGACCCTCCGCAAAGGGGTTATAACAAACAGGTCTGGTAACTGTGATTTAACACACACCAAGGTAACATTAATATTACTCAAACACACATAGCCTCGACGTTGCAATAATGCCCGTAAACAATCACTTGATTTTGGCCATTTTATTACTATTATCTCATAACACACTCACACACGTACAAACATACTTCTACTACACTTGTGTACAGTATAAAGCCTTATTTGCCTTGTCTGGCCCGTGTTAGATCTAATACAATAGCATGATGATCATTACAACAAAGGAACCTGAGATTGTGGCGTTTAGGTAATAACTGCGAACACAAGGGAAACACAAGATACATACTATTAATTCACAGATATAGCGACTGCATAGATGCATCATTTATGACTGAATTTAGAGCATTTAACGAACATATACCACATTAAAAGGACTTACTTAAACGCGTCATCCCGTTTGCTACATTGTTTCTGTAGGAATGAACGAACACATCGTGCCCCCTGGTATAGCTCGCCCCTTCCTCTGTCACCCGACACTTCCTATCGCCATACCATGTCCTGTCCTAGTATGAACTCGCATTCCTGGTATATAGTATTAGTAACACATTGGTAACACATTTACCCCCCAATTAGCTGTATTAATATCTACATCCCTGAGATATACTGCAATTGGTTGATAAGAGGATCTCTGTTCTTATATAACACAGAGTATTTACTGTATAGGCAGTGAACTTCATAATAGCACCAACATTCTATACATAAATGACACAACATGAAGTTACAAATATAAGCTGGGCCGGCACTTAATATTATAATGATCCCACTCACGGAATAAACTCGACAAATATGTTGTATGTATTATTTGATGTATGACCACTGTTAGACAGATGTTTAGGTTCTTAGCTTACGTATGATTATTGATGACTATTTTGTATGCATTTGACGCATTATCATCTGTTCTTGCTTACTGTAAATCACTCTGGATTTAATTTGAAGTTCTAAATTGTAGAATGGGTATTGTAATTATATTATAATAAAACATTACAAGTAGTATTATAATCATGATGTTGTATCATTCATTCAGTGTAGACTTTAGACACAGTGACATGTTATGGTATTCCCTGGTTGAGTTAAATCATGTGTGTGTGTGTGTGTGTGTGTGTGTGTGTGTGTGTGTGTGTGTGTGTGTGTGTGTGTGTGTGTGTGTGTGTGTGTGTGTGTGTGTGTGTGACGTGTGTGTGTGACGTGTGTGTGACGTGTGTGTGACGTGTGTGCTCGCTCGCGCGTGTGTGTGTGTGTGTGTGTGCGCGCGTGCGCGCGTGTGTGTGTGTGTGTGTGTGCGTGCGTCCTCGGGTATTCTGACAGCCAAGGTTACCCATGTGTTTCAACAAGCCCAGGCCCAAGGATTTCAACTTGGCCACCATACAGCTTTCCTTTTTAAAGCATTTACTTTGGTGAAGGGAGCTGACGCAGTAAAGTCTACCGTCTATCCATTTACATAGCCTACACGTTTATGACAAATATGTTTTCATAATAAAAATAAAGAATTATCCTTTCAAATTTCACTTGTTTTTGTCAGGTGAAACCTGACGTATAACAGGCCTGTTTTTAATAGCGACCTAGTCATGATTGACTGCCCCCTAAGCCAATGGTATAGTCTGAAACTCGTGTAGCCAATCACGTACCAAAGAAGTGGGCGCTCCCTGAGAAAGCGTCTCCTACTAATACAATATTAGCACACTGCGGCCACTCTAAGACCGCAGCCTCGAAGCGACAACATGCTGTGATTGAACCACAAACAGAACGACAACAGCCGTGAGGTTGTGACACAGAAACATACACGTTACAATATGGGGGAGAACGGAGACAGTGCTTGTTTCACCTGACTAATATGACTGTTATGAATAATGTTTGTATTTCTTGTTTTTTAAGTAGTGCTCACAGCAGTGTGACACACTGAGACAATGATGCCGATCACAATGCAGCGGATGCACACATAGTACAGTCCTAGTGTTAAAAAGTGCCGTGATCCCCCCCCCCCCCCCCCCCCTAAAATATGATCATCAAGTACTATGATTATACTAGGAGAAAGATTTTTGTTTTGGTGGCCACACCCACCAGTTCATTAAGTATGCCTGGCTTGCCTGGTGGGTGGTGGTGGTGGGTGGTGATCCACCTGAACTGAAGCCGCACCCACAGCTGTTGTGATGATATTGTGATATTGTGTTATATGTCACTATATCACTGTCATTTCGATTGGGCATTTTGACTCAAAGGCTTTCAGCTTTCAGGAAGAAACCAAAAATACACCTGGGGGTCTATTAGAGTAATGTTAACTCCATAGACGCATACAAAACAGAATTGTACACAATTCACGGCACTCCATCTTTAACTCAGAAGTGATTAAAGATCCATTAAATATTTTAATTTGATGTGAGGAGATAAATAATATTGTGTTGCAAAAGAAAAGTCTTCTGTGTATTTCCGCGCATGAAACACGAAAAGCGTTGTTATTGATCTCCTCACAGAACAAGGGGAGTTAGGGTGAAACTTGGCGACGTTTCCCTTTAACACTGAGGATTTTACTGTGTACTGTGCACCTACCCAGCTGTGCCTGGGCTCTGGAATGTGGTTCACAAAAAAAAGTGTGTTTACGTGCACACTTTCTCTTGAGAATGAATAAGGGTTTGTACCGTGTGCGTGTGTGCGTACGTGCAGGTGTGTCTACAAGGGTGTCTACTGATTGCGTGTGTATGAGTGCATGCCTGCCTCTCTGATTATGTCTACAAGTGTATTGTGTACTGTATGGGTGTGCATGTTGCATGTGCACGTTTATGATTTGAATGCATGCATGCTGTAAACTGTATGTGCATATGTGTGTGTGCGTGAGTGAGTGCGTGAGTGAGTGAGTGAGTGAGTGAGTGAGTGAGTGAGTGAGTGAGTGAGTGAGAGAGAGACAGAGAGAGAGAGAGAGAGAGAGAGAGAGAGAGAGAGAGAGAGAGAGAGAGAGAGAGAGATGTCTCTGTCGGGTGGAAACCTCATATGTCCAAAATTGTTAAAGGAGCATTCAGTGATTTGGGTGATTTGGAAAACCCCCCGGTAACAAGATGTGCACATGCACGCACTACAGTGGAGGGACACGCAACAGGCCAACAGCACACACACCAAGGCCCGCCCCCGCCCATGATTGGTGGAAGGCTCCTCTCTATCCTGATTGGATGAAGGCTGGGCCACCTAGCCAAACATGAAACCTAAGGTTTTTTGACCCCCGGGGGTTAACTGGGGACAGGGAGGAACTAATGTTATATGGTCAGCACACTCTATAGTAGGGAGGGTTATCACAACAAAACAAAAAATAAGTGATATTTAAGTGAAATCACTGAATATACCTTTAATTTTCAGGATTCCAAAGTTTCCAAATTGGCAAAGTAGGCTCAAAAGGAGCATCCAGAGCTTATATATCTGCTACTTTTGGTGCTTTTGTGTGACCTGGTAGTATGATTGATAAGTAGGGAATTAATTTACAAAGAAACAAAGAAAGTTTAAACATGGAGATAGGAGGTTTCTGCATTGAGAGACCATTATGTACAGCGTGTAATACTGCAGCTGAGGTGCGTATTAACCCATTCAGGCCTGACGTCAAAATTTAAAAAAAAAAGTTTTCTAAATCATGACAATTTTCGGAAAGATTTGAGGCACATTTTAACGATTTTTCAAAAATAGCAGACCTACAAGTTCATAGCGCGCCACTCGGTGGCGCGCTATGAGCTTGTAGATCTGCTATTTTTCAATAGCTAAATTATAACATAATGTTTAAAACGCTAACGCTAACGTGACATGGATGCGTTCCAGGTCTCAATGGATTAATAACAAGACGGCGTCTAATTGCGCTGTGGCTTCGCTGTGCGAGTTACTGTACCAGGTGTTCCGTTACTGTACCAGGTGTTCCGTTTGTGAACAACATCGTAACATACTGATATCATCAATGCAACGTCACTGTTGTCCCAATCACGGATTTGTGGACATACAGACAGACCGGAATACGGAGATGATGTCGGCCTCACTGTCACTCCAGACTGGCTTTGATTATAATCCCACCGGTCACATTAATTTGTGACCACTCACTGTTTTGGTTTGGTTAAGTTTAAAAGTATAATAACACAGAGCCATCTAAAGAATGAGACACAATAAAGTCCAGGACTTTATATGTAATATAATGTATGCAATAGGTTTTTGCCACCAATAGACAGTCATGAACCAATACAGCCATTCTGTCACAACTCATGAGATTCAACAACAGCCACTCACACACACTGTAGATCCACATAATCAACAGCCACTCACACACACTGTAGATCCACATAATCAACAGCCACTCACACACACTGTAGATCCACATAATCAACAGCCACTCACACACACTGTAGATCCACATAATCAACAGCCACTCACACACACTGTAGATCCACATAATCAACAGCCACTCACACACACTGTAGATCCACAACAACAGCCACTCACACACACTGTAGATCCACAACAACAGCCACTCACACACACTGTAGATCCACAACAACAGCCACTCACACACACTGTAGATCCACAACAACAGCCACTCACACACACTGTAGATCCACAACAACAGCCACTCACACACACTGTAGATCCACATAATCAACAGCCACTCACACACACTGTAGATCCACATAATCAACAGCCACTCACACACACTGTAGATCCACATAATCAACAGCCACTCACACACACTGTAGATCCACATAATCAACAGCCACTCACACACACTGTAGATCCACAACAACAGCCACTCGCACACACTGTAGATCCACAACAACAGCCACTCACACACACTGTAGATCCACAACAACAGCCACTCACACACACTGTAGATCCACAACAACAGCCACTCACACACACTGTAGATCCACATAATCGCCATCAATTCCAAGTGAACATGTGTTCAACTCACTACCCTCAATGGCAGATACTACTCAACATACACACACAGTATAGATTCACCAACCGCTAACTGAACATCAGCCAACATCAGTCATTGGGGTCCCAAAATGACAGTAATAGTACTGTAAACACCTTGAATCACATTCGTATACACACACAGCTTACAACAAGCAGCAGCAAAGAAAGAAAGAACATATAAAACAAGGTTCCTACTTGCCGTCTTCTACTTGACGTCATCAGCTGTGTAAGTGATGGCCAGGGTCAAACTTTGGAACGCATGGATAGAGCCCCCCTCTCTCTAGTTCATCCTCGGACGAGCCCTCCATGAAGAAGCATCTCCAGTCATCTCCATCCTCCATACATCTGGCATATACTCCATCCTGTAAAAACATACAGTAGGTACACAGCTTAGAATTCTGAAGAGTTTTATATTGGATCATTCACAGACATATTCAACAACTTAGGGCCGTCAAAAAGTGCTCAACTTGATCTGTAATTATTAAACAGTACTCAACTTGATCTGTAATTCGTATTTTCAATCGCTTTTAAAACTAATGATATGGCTCAACAAACTACATTGGGATTAAACAGGTTATAACCTTTGCCTCGTTTACGATTAATGAACGATTATTGTAATAACAAAATAATTGCCCAGGCGGTGGCGTAACCGTCTGGGCACCCGACTGGTAATCCAGACGCAGTGTGCCGCGGGTTCGACTCCCGAGCCCGACACGGCCTTTACTGCATGTCTTCCCCCATCTCTCTCCCGTTTCCTGTCAGCCTACTGTCTGTCCCTTCAAAAACCAATAAAAAGGCGTAAGCCGCAAAAGAAATATCTTAAAAAAAATTAAAAAAAAAAAAAAAAAAAATTGCTAAAATAGCTGATGTACAAGCTCACAATGCAACGAGCTGTGAGCCATCTTTCGACGTCAGCATTGCACAATGAAGTATAATACAACTCAACTCAACTTTATTTATATAACACATTTTACATGACCAGGTCAACCAAAGTGCTGTACAGGTTCAGAAACAAAAACAATACAATATAGACAGGCATTTAAAACATGAAAACAAACAGGCATTTAGAAGAAATGAAAGCAAGAATATACAATATAAGCAGGCAATACAAAAGCAAACTATTGCACTAGTGAAGGGGGCTACTTCAACTGTCGTTAAAAGCCAGGGAGAAGAAGTGAGTTTTAAGCAGAGATTTAAAAGTTATGATGGACTGGGCAGCTCTGATGTGAAAGGGCAAAGTGTTCCAGAGCCTGGGGGCAGCCGCTGCGAAGGCTCGATCACCCTTAACAAGGTTAAGTTAATCATACTAATTGATTTAGTTGATTATAAAAAAAACTAGACTTTTTCGGTAATCTCATTATTGGTTCTAAATGTCAGTGTTGATATATTTTGGATAAATTGCCCAGCCGATGCCGTACGTACTTCCAAGTACTGACATGCCGGTTTTCGGCTATGTTCAAAATCCAACGTCTGATTTGCCAGCCCAAATCTTTTTTCAACTCTGAGCAAACTTCCTGTTTGTTCAGACTGCATAAAACCAAGCCGACTCCAATCTGTATTGGAAATCACATTTGGACTGGATTTGTTTGGTTCTACATCCGCCTTCAATCCAAGTGTTGTTGCACTGTAATTTCCAGAGCCAGCTGAAGGAAAATGTAACAGCACATCAATATTACTGTATATTCGTACTCATATTCCCCCCCCTCTCATGTTCCCTGTAAAAACTTCAATCCATATGGAACAGGCTGCCATGATCATTTACACTAATGAGAGGAAAATCTGCCACTGACTGTGCCTGCCTTTAAAACTTCTCTGTGATGCGTGCGTGTGTGCGTGCGTGCGTGCGTGCGTGCGTGCGTGCGTGCGTTCGTGTATGCGTGCGTGCGTGCATGCGTGCGTGCGTGCGTGAGTGCGTGGGTGAGTGGGTGGGTGCATGCGGGTGTGTGCGTGTGCATGTGTGCGTGCACATTGTATGTATGTTTATGATTTGCATTTGTACTATGCATGCATGCTGTATACTGCACGGGCAATCAGGCATGCACAATTTTACGTACTGTATATGTGGGCATGTGTTTTTCAGTTGTATCATGTATGTTTGACTGGATCTGCCACTGGTCAATATTGCAAAAACGAAGATAATTGAATCCTCAAAACCGCATGACATGATATTACTATCATGAGGTAGTGCTGCAGTTTAATGCCAGCAACATTTTTTTCATGACAGCTTTTGCTTAATTGCACATAATCTCTCACATAAAGGTTTGTGGTTTGTTGTTTGTGGTGTGTGTTACTATTAATAGACTTATGATACTATTGAGAGACTTTTGACCTGCAATGTTAAAGGAACATTAATATTAGCTTTTACCGGTTGTGTCCGTTCTGGTCCTGCTTGTAAAACTGCATTCCCTGTATAAAATGTACTGTACAGATAAAGGTTTATCACAAGCATTCCTAACTTAGTTAGACAAATTGTTGGCAGTGGCTCAACTTCCTTGTTGGCTGTGTCGTTTACTCTATTACGGGGTAAGGCTAGGACCGAGGCTAATTACAGTACGTTGCTGACCTTGGCCTTGTGTGAAGAGAAGAGTGCTTTGCTTTTATAGTTACGTTACGACCCACTACACAAACCTCGCTATCAGAAAAAAGAAAAAAAAAAGTGGTGCCAGGCACCCCAAACCTCACCCCGCCTTTCAATGGGTTATCATTTAGAAATACATTGAAGGAACATTTTGTTCTTCATTTGAAATAATGGGACAATATTCCTCGTACAGTGTACCTAAAAGACTCTTTCGAGATGCATTATGTGCAATTTCGGTCGAAGTATCTTCTGTGCTTCTTCCTCACTCATGCCACTTAATTGTGCACGCAGAGATTGCCCTGAAGAAGCTCTCTCCCTGAGACTCAAAGCTCTTAACTCATGACTCATCATGGCCTATGGCGGCAGGCCTGATGTATGCATTACAGGCATTAACGACACTGACGAGGCACCGCACAATGAAGCCTTTCAGCAGCTGTGTTTGAGCAACGCTGTCGGCCTCATGTCACATCGCCCTTATGAGGTAACTACCGTAACTCACGCCGGAGGCCTTTATTGTTCCCCTGAAGACAAAAATGAGAATAGAAGCGTGCAGGGGATAAGACGAGACAGGGGATAAGACGAGACAGGGGATAAGACGAGACAGGGGATAAGACGAGACATGCACCGACTGCGCTGTCTCCAACACAGCCCCCTTTGCTGCGGTGTGAAAATGCCATGGACCTCAAGGGCTAAAACAAGATGTTGAGCTGTTAAGGATGGGAAGAGAACATGCTTTTTATGCAGCCCTGTTAAAAAAATCTTCCTTGTGGCAATGTCAGAAGACCAACAGAGTGAGAGAGAGAGAGAGAGAGAGAGAGAGAGAGAGAGAGAGAGAGAGAGAGAGAGAGAGAGAGAGAGAGAGAGAGAGAGAGAGAGAGAGAGAGAGGGAGGGACTTGTAGAGACAGATAGATGTTGAAACTGAGAGATAGAGACAGTGATTAACTTGCTGTTCTCGACTCCATCGTGATAAGGTTCAGGGTATTTATGTTTGGCACCTCAGGTGATTCGTTCTTCGTCGCAATCTGAATTCAATAACGAGGTAAGCAAGAACACGAGGTGGACGCCCAGCGGCTTCTTTTTATTCAGGACAAGACATGCAGTTTCATCAGATCACTCAATGCGGCATTCATGCACACCCAGCCGGGCCAGCCCACGTCTTGACTCATGAGATGCTCAAACTTGGGCTGCCGTCGGGAAAATTGGATCATCAATCAGCTCCGTTCCAACTTAAAGGAGCATTCAGTGATTTGAGTGATTTGGAGAACCACCCAGTCCGCCCGGTAACAAAATGTGCACATGCACGCTCTACAGTGGGGGGAAGTGCAACAGGCCAACAGCATGTGCACCCCACTCGATCATGATTGGAGGAAGGCCCCTCTCATCCTGATTGGATGAAGGCTTTGCCACCCGCCACCAAAACTGAAACTAGGGTTTTTTGACCCCAGGGGCTCACTGGGGACAGGGAGGAACTCCTTATATGGTCAGCACACTCTATAGTAGGGAGGATTATCCAGAAAAAAAGAAAAAATAAGTGATATTTAGATTAAGTCAAATCACTGAATGCTCCTTTAAGCAGTCGTGCACACACACAGCGAATGGAAAAGGTGTCCTTGTTGCCCAAGGAAAATATAGCAAGGAGAGGATAATGGAGAGGGAGGGGCCCATGTGGCCAAACCAACTCGTAGCCTATACTGGTCTGGACCTGCATGTCTCCTTTAGTGGCCGAAAAACTTGAACATGAGAATAATTGTTTCTACTTAAAGGACCACTTCACCACATTTCAATCTATCTTCATACAATATGTCCTCACTAATAATCATGATAAAATGGCACAATTGTTTTCTACTCAGTCTATGTCTCATAGGAGGGCTGTGGGCAGTTTAGAAACCTGTCCACCAGTGACATCATCGTTATGCAGAGTTTCATTTACAAAAATGTTTCGATTTTTATTATCGTGAGAACGATGGCTTCCATTTTTGCATTGCAACTTTTCAGGACTAGAAAGCCTGCCGTTTCTATTAGCTTAGATTCCCCATCGATGATGTCACTGGTGGACAGGTTTCTGAACTGCCCACAGCCCTCCTATGAGACACAGACGGAGTAGAAAAAAATGGTGGCATTTTATCATGATTATTAGTGAGGACCAATTATATGAACATAGGTTGAAAAGTGGTGAAGTGGTCCTTTAACGTGTTTTACTGTAGCCAAGGCACCGACTGATCTACTGTATAGTAGTCTCGCGTAGCCAGACAACTATTCCACAATCTCCGAATGCTATAGAGTCTGGAACTACACCTATATATCGATTTATATTAGGATACATTTGCACGACTGTAAAGACAAAATGGAAGTGGGGAGGAGGCTTCACTTCCGCTTTATCGCTTGCTGTATGACGGAAGCATTTGAAAATTGTGAGAGGAAACAGTCTGACCACGCAAGACTAACTGTATAGTGACTAGTAGTAGACACAGTAGTAGGGGGTGTGGCTGAAGATGGACACAGTAGGAGTTGCAGCGGCGAAACACTGCAGGGAACCGATACCATTTCTGCCTTTCACAGAGGCTGTTATCCAGAGTGCAAGGTTGGAGTAAGTGCCATGAATATTTGTCAAACAAACATGAGGCAAGTTGCCACGAGATAAAAGCACTAAGTGAACAAAGATATGCCACGTCAATAACTTGAATTTGATCCAAACACGTGAAGTCTGAGGCGGTTTCAGATTGTGGTCTTGGTATTTTACGGTGGAGTGAGTCTGACGTCTTGACCCAAAGGAGGGAAGTCGTTCCACCGCTCGGAAGCCAGCAAGACATCTGTGACACGGAAGGTTTCTCAGATCACTACAAGACCATCCTTCTGCCATGATCTCAATCACCCACAGAGTCCGAGCCACCCGACAGCATCTCAGGTGCCAGATTGGTGCCACTCCACTGCACCATGCTACTTAATTAGAACTCAAACAAGGCCATGCATGTGTGAGCTTATTAGAGGGGGAGGGGGGTGTAATTAAAACACATCTCCCTGGAATCATCAGCATGATTAACGCTCGTTATTTTATCTATCAGCTTTTGTAGACACATAGGTTTCTCATGAGAGAAAGAGAGGCAGCGGTGGCCGAACGGATAGCGGAGCGGTCTTGATACCGGAAGGTCGCCAGTTCGAATCAGCTGTCCGACACGTTAAAATTACCACCGCTGAAGTGCCCTTGAACAAGGCATTGAACCACTACGATGAAATGTGTTCTATGAGCAGGGCCTGGCTGGAAACAAGTTCTTGAGCTTAGCCCAGATACCCTGGGTAAATATAGTAATCATTTCATTTCATTTAATTTCATACTTGGACTCTAAACCAGCTAAAACATTAATATTTACAGTATACGTATACTGTATCATATACCCAGCCTTTATTTGCACTGAGTGAGGGGGTGATAAAGGGGGCTGTGAAGGTGATACAATATCCGTGCCAAACATGGACGAAATTCGGGCCGCCAAACAAGGTTGCTACGGATGTGATCTAGAGTTTGTCCTGGCACAAAGAAACCAAAACGCAGGGTGCAAAACGGCAACCTTATGTGACGTGCACATAATGGCCGTGGCGTGTACAGAGTGCCGGTAGAACCTGCCGTGTTCTCAGCCAAATCCCTGCACCACTGTTGTAGAACCCCACATAATGGCCGTGGCGTGTACAGAGTGCCAGTAGAACCTGCCGTGTTCTCAGCCAACTCCCTCCACCACTGTTGTAGAATCCCAGCGGAACCAACATTTGGTTTGCCGGGGCAGTTCCTCATTGACAATAATGTTAATCTATTTATTCAATTAAAGTGATGATCAAATGCTAGCTTCAGGCGCCAGTAGACCTGGCAGCTTGTGTCAGCACTAGTGCTGAGTTTTCTTGGTTAGTATAGTTGTTTATTTTTAACGACGGACACTAAACATGCTAATTTACTTTTACACAGT
This sequence comes from Electrona antarctica, assembly GCF_951216825.1. Taxonomy (NCBI): domain Eukaryota; kingdom Metazoa; phylum Chordata; class Actinopteri; order Myctophiformes; family Myctophidae; genus Electrona; species Electrona antarctica. Next base: position 9,635,341 of record NC_136803.1, on the reverse strand, counting down.
TTTACTACTCATGGGGACTGTTTTTATCCCTGGTGAATTCACATGCTGTGACCACTATTATTTACTAGAACTTCTGATAGTGTTGGCTCAGTCGGCCCAGCGACCCACTTTACCGGAGGAAGTGAGACGGCATTGGGGAAGCAGATTGGGGGGGATGTGACAGATGAAGAAAAGGCTATACAAACCGTGTCATTCTTTTCACAGCATTGGCGAGAGGAGAGAGGGATTATGGTGAAAGCAGTTCTATGTGATACACAGAGACATGGCTGCAGGCGATTAGACCCACCTGATACATAGGATTCACTGTTAAAAAGTGAGGCGAAGGCGTTGCTGTATTTGTCCACTAAATATGGTGCAACTGTGGCCATATCCACTCGAAGGAAAGAGTCTGTCTGTATAGCCTTCACCTTCATCCATATTATTTAAAGATGGAGTGCCGTGATTTGTTTTTACTTTTTCCGTGTTATGTGTCTATGGCCATGGCCAACTCTTTGAGGCACTTGTCTTTCGGACAAGTACATTTCCCATTCACTTGTCCGGGCACAAAAGTCACTTGTCCGGAGCACGGGCACACACAAATACATTTTTAACTGTAAGTTGGTTTTGGTGAATATATGTTGGAATATTAGTTGAATATTCTCAGTTTACAAGTCAATAGCCCTAGAATGATGATCTAATACACAGCCATAGATCGTCTCTATCCACGCACGGTTGGCAGACTGACCTCGTCGGCATTTAAACTTGTATCACTGCGTGTGCACTCACCCAATAGTTAATTCCTAAGGCTTTGGGGTCGGTTTGGGGACTAGTTTCATATTAATTTGAAAGTTCTGGCAGAAAACGTATATTTAGTAAAATACGGACGACATTCTCTCCAGCGAGGGGCCCGGAATGAGTGCAGGACTCAACATATCAAAACTTCCTTTAGGAAGCAAAAATGTATGGGCCACATCAAAATAGGTGGTGTGATCAATTACCACCTGTTGTGTGCCCCATACGTTTGTGCTTCCCAAACATCAACTGTTCCCAAAGGAAGTTTTCATATTTTCAGTCCAGGTTTTCCTCATGTAAAAGTGGATATATTGTACTTGAAACACGTTTTCTGCCAGAACTTTCAAATGGATATGAAACTAGAGCACAATATCTGACTCCAAGTCTTAGGAATTAATTACTGGGTGGGTACAAACGCAGTAGTACACATGCAGTGCTACAAGTTTCAATGCTGACATGGTCAGTCTGCTAACCGTGCGTAGATAGGACCAATCTATTGCTGAATGCTGTGTATTTGGAATACATGAAATGTAAGATCAGATCACAGACATTCTATAGGGCTATTACCAATATTGGAAAGGTGTTTATTTGGAAAGCTGCAGACAATAATGCCAATATTGTTGGCTGCTAGGAGTGTCACATAAAAAGTGAAACCAAGAGTCACTTAAGATTTTGATGCACTTGATTTATTACTTGTGCCGGACAAGCGGACAAGCCTTAATGTCAAGCACTGGTATGGAGTTAACATTATTCTAATAGACCCCCAGGTGTGGTTAGAATATGGAAATATGTCTTCCCTGTGTATTTTTGGTTTCTCAAAAAGGCCCAATCGAGGTTCAGGTGGATCACAAGTTACAACCCACCACTACCCACCAGGCAAACCAGGCATACTTAATGAACTGGAGGGCGTGTCCACATAAAAACATCATTTTAACAAGTCTGCACACTTGAAAAAAGTATTTCTCCTAGTATAATCATAGTACCTGATGATCATGTTTTAGTGGAAATCACGGCACTCCATCTTTAACATGCGAGTTCTCAAATGTTATTGTTGTGGTTGCATGTATAGCTATCATCCCATTCTCGTCCCAAAACTTAGGTCAGTTGGTCAGGTGCCTAACCTTGATGCCAACAGAGAGGATCGCGTACCCTGTTGATGACAAGGGAACGATCATAATAGATTCCAACCCCATGGTATGCACGTCGGATGGTGCTCCGTCCTCAGCAGAAGTGGACATGAACCCTGTGTGAGGCATGCCTGAACCAAGTGTCAGTTGAGCGAGTGCCCTTGCACTGTCTGTGTGTGACAGACAAAGATCATTTGTGCACCTCAGAGCCTTTAATAAACATAAACATCACCAGGCATTTGTCATTGGCCTTGTTATCATTTGTTAATGTTTACTAACCTTGATAGCCTTGGCCAATGGCGAATGCCTGGGTGATAAATGTATCCTACACCTACAGTAGACTACATAGGAAACACCTAAATAAGTGACTTGGCAGGGTTCTTGTAGTCAGACAGACCTCTATCACATCTAAAGCGAAAGTGAGGGGAGTTGTTGTATCGCCACACTATCTCTAAGAAAGAGGAAGAGGCAGCGAGTACGTGGCCCACATCTCTGCCTGCGGTGACAGAAGAAACAGCTCATCTGTGGCAAGGCAGCCTCCCCCCTCCTATTTCGCTCGGTGGAAATGTCAGGGCTGTCGCTTTCTATAAGCCCTGGGGAGAGAGAGGCAGAGACCACCGAGTGCTGCACCTCCTGTCACCTCCCCTCCTCCTCCTCCTCCTCCTCACGAGGGGAGACACGCAGACTCTCAAGGTGACTCACGCGAGCTCCAACGAGACATGCGGGGCTTCTTCTTTGGTGTGTTAGCATGTTCACATCAGGACATGTGGACCCTCCTCGTACACACAGCCAGGCAGACGCACGCCCACCCAGACACGTACAGACATGCATACGTAATGAAATGCACACAGCGCTGATGTGTGCAGACAGTGTGCTGTGCACACACTTGCAAACATGCATGCATGCAAGCCACCGATGTCTCACGCTCACTCACTCTCAGTCAACACCTCGAGGAGTCAATATTTGTCTGCGAGTGCGGGCGAGGGACCACCTCGTCAAGCCAAAAACGAGTCGATGGATGGGTGCCTGCATGGTCTGAGAGGACATTCAGCCTCTGCTTTGCTGTGCACGCACCGGCATTGATTCTGTCTGCCACTTTACAAGCGGTGGACACCATTTAGACAGCATTGATCCATGCAGGCCCCACCTGGGGCCAGCCTAATAGAGCCACGTCTAGGATAATCAACCGCAGTTATGGACAGCCGAGGCAAGGATGAACACCAGACACTGTGATGCAGTGCCACGCCCATTCGCCGTTCAGGAGTGCCTAAAACGAATGCAACTGGGTTCAGAAATAAGCCCTATTTGCCCTGTTTGTATGTTTTGTTTTTGTCTTGTTTTTGTTTTGTTATGCTTGTTTTGTTTTTGTCTTGTTTTTGTTTTTTTGTTTGTATTTTTCATCCTTTTATAGCTATGTTGAATATTAAAAGTGTTGGCATTATATGCTGAGGCTTCTGCCAAACACTCCCTTTTGGTCAACAAAAAATACCCTGAATACATTGTATAAGGTGTGTTTATTTTAAATGACCAATAAACTTGAACTTGAACCTACTGCATACGCGAATACCGAAAATAGTCCATCTACAAGCTTGCAATGCATCGCACGCCAGTGTACTGTCTGTGAGCTCCTTTTTTTGTATGACATTTTTAGAAAAGTGTGGGAAAGATTTAGAAAATGTTCAAAATAGGGACACCAAATTGAAAGTGGTTAAAAAAAATCTATTTTCAGTACCAAAAACAACATTAAAGGATAAAGCACTTTATTTGGATGGGGTTTGCTGAAGCACCACATGTTGCATGATGATCTGAGAGTCTCGAGGTATAAAGTTACATAATGATGATATATCCTATGAGATCATGCAAACATGACCCTCAATCCATATACTGTAGCAACATATACCTATGCTTGTCATAGGAGGTAAGGAGGCGATATAGCCATATGTTCACGAGAGAAATGTACAGTAAAGCTCCACATCCTTGGAGTGTACAGTTAACCTTCACAGTTAGAGCTCTGTCAATGTTACTGTTATTTGTTTTGAAATGTCTGCATTCTGTTGACAGCAGAGGCAGTTAGTATGACATTCAACAAGATGACCATTTTAAACAAACGGATATAAATGTAGAAAATAGAAATTGGATGTGTTATTACAAAACTGTGGGGGGGGGGGGGGGGGTATAGGATCTAATAATGAAAGGCAATTTTTCAATTTGTTTGAATCCATGTCAACAGTCATTGCAGAATTACCACCTAAGCCAGACATGATGTTATCTGTGAGATTAATAAAGATAATAGCCAGGTGATAAAGAATGACTCACTGCCCCCTGACCGGCATAACTGGCTTCATTAGAGACACAATAGTACAGCTCCGGGCAGGCAGTTGCCATGGAAATGGCAGAGAGACCAGACCCACTGTTTTTTCCTCCGCCAGCAAGTGTTACAGAGATAACTGCCTCTGACGTGTCTGTGGAAATGCAACTAGCCCTCTCCATGGAAGACTGCTATGCCCAAGTGGTCTTATACACATCACGATTATTGTGGCAAATATTATTGAAATTAACGATATTATCACGATAATCAAAATATGCTTAAAACTTAGAATGGCACTTTTGTTAACCACTTGTTAACCCCCAGCATCTCTATTCTGTTCCCCCAAAATAGCCGGTCTACACGCTCACAATCGATTTGTGTACAGGAAATAAGAGCGTACCAAAATATGTTCTTTACACAGGTCCGTTCAATCCAGTATAGAGGCTTACTAAAGTGGTAGTGAATTTGCAGCTTCATCCTAGTGTATATGACGGAGGAACTGCAGTGCAGAACTGTGCCTCAGCACCCGTTATGTCTGTCTGTCTGTCTGTCTGTCTGTCTGTCTGTCTGGCACTATGCTCCAATGACAAACAACCCCACCCTCCTACCCCCGATCCATCAGCGAGCACCAAGTGCATCAGGGGCATTAGAGCAATGACCCACAATCCCCCTGTGCAACAGCCTGTGAAAAGCTCTTGGGGTCTGTCTGTGGCCATCAGTCAAATCCTACATTAATCGGGCCAATGAGTTTCAGACCATGTTAGATTTGATACTTGCAGAGAAAGAACCTTGAGCAGGTGTGAAAATGCACATGCGCAAGAGAGGAGAGATTGAGAAGAAACTGGATTTGTGTTCGTCTTCTGGTTCAACGCATCCGGCAATTAACAAGAATAACGTTCCTGTCTCGTCTCCACTTGCCCTCATCTGTGTGTGCGGTTGGAGATTGTAATGTTGTGGAAGAGTTCCTTATGTGTCCTCCGTTATTAGCTATCCATCTTCCCAGGAAACAGCAGGACTTGAAAATAACTGCATCTCACACACTTTGATCTGGTGTTCTGTTTCTGCACTGCGAACAGAAACCGACACACATTTCAATATAACATCAGATAAATGCATTCGACATCACCAGAGCTACACTTAGCTATCAGCAGACAGACTGCCACAGGCGAAAACATTGTCCCCGTCAGACAGTAAACAGTGGGATTAGATCCACAGTGCTGTGGCCAAACTGGCCATGCATGCAAGGAGGGCCTGGCTGGGTTGTGAAACACCTCTCCTCCAGGGCAGGTTCAGCCACATTGTGAAACGCGTCCAGTGTTGCTGTTCAGCCATGCTCTGGACGGGCGTGGCCAGATTCTAAAGACAGCAAAGACGCTGGCGTGGCGCCAGACAGGCGGCACGGCTAAAATCCCTGTCCCTGCGGAGGCGAGGCATCGGCGGTCGGAGTACATACAGTTGAGTATACTGTAACTCGGGAGGCATTTGGTGTCTGTGTGCCCAAGAGGGCAACAAATGTTCAGCAGCCGACCAGGAAGTGACTCAGCAGCAGCAGCTGTCGTTGCCATGGGTTACCAAGTCACCCAGAGGGCCCCTGCATGGGGCCCGCCTCGCGATTGGACCGACCCTGCCCGGAGCGCAGGGGCCCCGCCCCCATCTGCCCTCGCCCCGGCCGGGACCCTCCTCCGCTGTCCCACGCGCCCTCACAGACAATGAGCAGGCCTGCCACACCGCGCAGCCACACACTGCATTAGACATGCATTGTCCAGTGCACTTTAACACCACTGTACAGTATAGAGGGCGAGAGAGAGAGAGAGAGAGAGAGAGAGAGAGAGAGAGAGAGAGAGAGAGAGAGAGAGAGGTGGTAATATAGAGGGAGAGAGAGGGATGGGTTGGTGTTAATCCTCTCAGGGCTGATGTCATAGTAGCCATGAGAAAAACATACGGTGTGTAAGCACACACACACACACACACACACACACACACACACTAACCTCCCATTAACCCTACCATAACCCCAGCGCACACACAGATTAATGCCTTATTAACAGCAAATGTCTTAACACACCAATCCACTTACATGTAAGTACAACACACTGAAAGCAGACGCATCGCAATTATTGCAGCCTGTGAAGGAATGGCTGATAACCTGCCGTGTGTCTTTGTGATAAGGGGGCGTTCTTCCTTCCTCCATCACCAGAAGTGGCCAGTCTATGAGATGCCTTTTTCGCGCACCAGTTAAAAGCATTTTATGTGCCGTTATGTAATCTGGCTGCTCTAGTGACTGCATTTGCCCGTGAGGGGATCAGTAATAAATCTTGACACATTGCTATCAGGGCACTGCGTGTGGAACCGTCTTGACTCGTTTGTCCTTTTCAGAATGTTGAACGTTGGATCTTTCCACATGTCCAGACTCCTCTTGGCGTTGCAACCCTTTTAGCGTTTCATCCATCAGAGCAGCGGGACCACCATACCAGTGTCGAGTAGAAACACTTCAACCCTATATGCACATACTCTGTTGCATCACGAGGCATTGTGAGCTCGTAGTTTAAGAAGAATACATTTTGTCCAAAATAGGGACAGCAGGGATAACTCATTTAGACCTGATGCCGATTGAAAAAAAAACTGTTTTCTGAAAAACCTATGGACCCCCAGAAATATCTGTATTTGGCTGCGGACGCCCATCTGAAAATATGTTGTTCCGGGACAAATGGATGTGTTGCATATAGATTCCATTGTAATGTTGTGTTAATACTAGCTAGGGCTTTGCAAGCGAGGGCTAATTTAAGATGAAGGCAGTAAATCTCCCACTGAGAATATGCTGTTCTGTCAGTCAGGATGCAGTCGTGTGTGCTATAAGCGGCCTGCACACTAGCATACACACAGAAAAGGTTGTTCAGGCAGACCCTTAAAGGAAGAAGTGCTTTCATGCTTGTTTTCCCGCTTTATGTCTTCCTTCCTGTATTTGCAAATGCATGACAACAGACTGAACCGGATGTCTTCAAGAGATCTGGTCTCAGAGGCTGACCTCGTCACAAGTTAAATAAGTCAGTTCTATCGACATGGGGCTTAGTGCTACTACTACGGCCATGTAGGCAATGAAATAAGCGTGAAGCAATGAATGAATAGCCTACTAATGCTCTATCCCCCAGCTTGCGTGTGTATAAACTTCATTCAACTTAAATATCAGCAGACAATGAACTCATCCATAGAAACATGCAGTGTAACCTTGTCAAAAAGACAGTCTCCGCCTCTTCCGTAATGTTTAAGGGTCATTTGGCAATAACAGTTTGAACTAGGCCTACTGTAAAAAATAGGTTAATCACAAAAGCTGTCAATCATTGACTACAGCAGAGACATAAACAGCAAGCTAGTATATATTATATCAAGCCATAACTACAGTAATCTCTTCCAAAGTCCGTGAATCCATAATGAAATGTTTGAATGAAGAAGGGTTGATGGAATGTCAACATATACTGACATATGAATGCCAGTATACACCAGGAGAAACACTTCATGACACAAGCCTTAGTAACAAATCCTTTTTTATTACATTTTATGTGGTTCCATTATTGGTAATGGTTGGTGGCAGAAAAACATGGTTTTCAGGACTTTTACAAAACGCCAAACATTTTCTTTTGTTTTCACCGAACACTGATTCAATTTCCAGTATATTTTGCTTTCCTCATTTGACACAAATCAGAGGTGGGGTGCAACCGTGCAACATGAAAAAGCTATCCCAAATCACATTTAAAAAGGGCCAAAGTATGATACAATTGCAAAAATATCAAACGTAAATAAAGTCCATTTGGGTGTTATTTCCAAGATCTAGGTGGATTCCATTAACTCTTTCCCCAACCGAGCTTTAAAAAAAAATATTCTGGCAGACGAACATTGGTATTATTACACTGAACCAGCGCAGAAACAAACGACTTGTGCATTTCCCCCGAAATTTTAGACAAAAAAAATACCAACAACAAAAAAATTATAAAAAATAGGAAAAAAGCTTGACGCCTCAGCATCGTGGCGTGACAATGCACGGCCGCAGCAGGAAGCCAGATGGTGGCGAGAGACAAGTGACGTACTTCCTGGGAGGTTGGACCACGCCCATGTTCCCTAAGGGGTGGGGTTTGGGGGGGAGGGGGGGTCCAATCGGTGACAGGTTGGCGGTTGGGAAACATCTCCTGCACTCTCACCCGGACGCAGCTCTCTCTCTCTCTCAACTCCGCGATGGAAGGAACACGAACATCACAGTAACAAGGTGGGAGGCGGTATAGTGAGGGTTAATGGTGCGTGGTGGGTGTGTGTGTGGGGGGGAGGGGGGTGGGGGCTCTCTCTCCCCCCTCCTCGGATGTTGAGACGTCGTCATCCGCTCTTTTCGTTTCGCAGACCGTGCGGTTCCGTTGTCGTTGTTTTGGTCGTCGTCATTGTCGGTTCACAATTTCGGTTTACAAAGTTATACAGCTAAAAAGAAGTGACGTGAAAAGAAGGCAATGCGGGAGGAGAGGGTGGACAGTGCATGACGGGCAGGGAGGGGCTTCACGAAGAGGCCTCCTGCTTCTCCTGTTCGATGGCTGCCAAGAGGAAGAGAGAGAGAGAGAGAGAGGATGTGAGATCCTTTCCACCCAACAATTGTTTGTTTTACATGAACTAAACAAAACTTACAGCCTGTACAGTCTGATGTGACTGCAAGGCCTGCTGTAAAGCACGACATCAAGTGCGAGAACTTTATACAACAACACAATAGAGATGCGTCATATTCAGTCACCACACACACACACACACACACACACACACACACACACACACACACACACACACACACACACACACACACACACACACACACACACACACACACACACACACACACACACACACACACACACACACACACACACACACACACACCCCAAAGCCATATTGCATAATTAATAACTGCGAGGAGGGTCTTACTTTCTTTCGAGGGCAGGGGGTTCTTCTCCTGGGTCTCCGTCTTCTTCAACTTCGTCTTGTCGAAGCTGGTCACCTCTGAGATGTCTGGCTTGTCGCTCATGGTTGCAGTGTATCTGTCGGGAAACGAGTTCAGACACGCAGTTTTAGAGACCGCAGAAGACATGAAACGCTTTTTACCCCCCCCTTCTTTTTATTCCTCAAAGCCTTCCAGCTGGCCGCCTGCCTGCCTCACTGACTGTGCAAGCAGGTTGCGTCCGCATTCTTTTGTTGGCCTGCGGTTCTTGCACAGTGTGTGATCCCGGCCAGCCCAGCCCCGTTATCTAAAAGCCTTGATTTACATGAAAACAGCACATCCACAAGCTCCGTGCGAGCTTGGGCCATTTCTTTGGTACGCAACACATGTCATACCATGAAGTATAGCCGAAATCATGTGTTGCACATTGCTGAACAATGAACAAAAAGGATAATTTACATAACAATAGGGTGCGGAGACTGAAACGTGGCGCAAAATAAGACCATATACAATGTCTTTCTTTCAACAATTTATTTTTAAGATAATCTGAAAAAAGAAAAAAAAAAGTGAAATAAATATGTAATTTTGTAGTAACTTATAGCCTCTCTGTGAATTGTGGGGGACTTTCCACGTGCATGCGCAAATTCACTTGTCACACACGCACGTCGCACACACTGTGTGGAGGAGCATGGACATCTTAGGAACCACCGCCCATATTCTGCATTATCCTCATTCAACGGGCGTTACAGTCAAGTCCACCTTCCTAACGCGTCAATAAATACCCGTTCAATTAGTCACGGGTAGGGCTTTTGCCAACAATAACCGCATTAAATCATAATCGTTCGTAAAATGCGCATCATCATCATTTTGCGGAACAACATTTCTGCACCTCACGCATCATCATCATCATCACATGTAACGGTCTAACAAAGGAAATGCGCTGCTGGCTGCTACGCCTAAAATCTGTGCCGAGGAGAAGAGGCGTGCGTTCCAATCCTTCCCCCTCCCTTGTAATCAGTTATAAGCGGTCGGTCGCCGTCAAAGACAGTTGACATCCACGACAAAAAACAATACACCATTATAGTCACATTTTTTTCGGCCGTTCCTCGACTCTTTGACAGTCCAAAAATGAATGCCACTGCAGTATATCCATCTCAACCAAATGTCTGACATGGTTTTCTCCAGTCATAGGTTTAAGAAGCAGATGTTGATCAGACTATTAGAAGAGTTTCTTTCATGGTTGCTTACCGGAGTTGGACTTGAGGGGAAGAAAGTCTGTTGTGAGGGTTTGCAGCAGTATGGCGCGTTCCTGCGCAACCATTAAATATACTCCGAAATATGCTAATGAGGCAACCCGACGTCACCAGGCACCAGCCTCTCGTCTTGTGGGTGGGAGGATGGAGGAGTCTGCATCCCATGCTCCGCAGGGACGCAGAACGTTGTCATTAGTCAGTTGGTTGTCAAGGCAACCTTTGACGGCGATACAATGTGGGGAAAGAAACAACTATGCCTACTAGCCTATTAATAATAATAATAATAATAATAGCCTAACAAACACATGGGACACACATAGGCCTACACGCGCACACTGTCACACGCGCACACTGTCTCTCTCTCTCTCTCACACACACACACACACACACACACACACACACAGTCCATCTAGGCTATGGGATCTAAACTTAACATAAGAGAACATTTTGAGACTGTATTATAAAATGTAATGTAATGCTGCAAGAACATTTATGTCTCTGAAATCTAACACGTATTCAAAGCAGAAATACACTTTAGTTTTTAACACAGCGGGCAGAGAGAGAACCGAACGTGAGTTGTTGATGATTTCAGAATGGTCACTTTCTATTCTGTTTTCTGATTCACACGTACCGGTATGCATGTAGAGACGGCGCCATCTTGTGGAGAATTAATTTACTACACACCAGTGGTATAGCCTAAACCTAGCTGTTGCTCTGAAGCGAGAGTTCATAAATTAACTAAACTTAATTTACGATTCAGAGCGCAGCATTTAATTCATAATGTTCCCGTGTTACTTACGTCACGGCCCTCTCTGAAGCAGGTCCGAATACAAGTTCAAATTGGTCAATGTGCTGAATCGCTGTTTCCAAGCCTATGAAAGGATCGACGGATTGCCCCCCTGTGCTTGAACTCGTCCTGGTGGTTGTTGAGTTGATCCCATTATATTAGGCAGCTACTCGTGCCTCGGGTCTCTCTGTTTACAAATAGATGGCGGAGATCCAAGTTGCATACCGTAATCATATTTCTCAGCACAAGTAAACAAACATTAGTCAAGCCCCTAGCGTCTCACAATCATTGGCACCGGGGCGGGGCCACCACTCTGCTCAAGCTCAAAATTCTCAATCATTAAGCACAGGTGAGGTGGTTAATATCTTTCCTGCCTGCAAGGAGACCTCAAACCTAGAAATGACTTAAATAAGTGTCACATAGCATTCATAGAGATCAGTCTACTGGGCAATTAGAGCTGTGTCTATCTTCATACCATTATTTACCATATCATCGTAATCAAAAAAATCAACCAAAGAACAAGATTCCTATACAGGATCTCCTCACTGGTCAACAAAAACACCTTGAAGACCCTAACAGCCTCAGGAGCCCTTGTACTAAGGTTTCTTCGACTCTTACCACAGCACCTTGTAAACAAGTGTAATGCTTAATTGGGTCGTCCACTCACAGTTAACAGTCTTTGTATTGAGTTTGTGCTTGAAATGTACTGTAATTCTGCAAACTGTTAATAAATATTTCAATCAATCAATCAAAACCTCAAAGGCCCTTAAAACAAGGCTCCAGTCTCCAGACTTCACAAAACAAACTGGTCAGGCTACTACTTGGCCTCACTCCCCGAACCCACCTAAGTGGGCACCTGTCAAAGTGGACAGGGGGCCCACTTTGACAGGCTGGAATGGCTTAAGGTTGACGACAGAGTACAGCATCTTGCAATGGGTCTGGTCCACAAGATTCGCTACACCACCAATGAGTTACCCATGTCTAGTTCACACCCTCAACACCAGAGGAAGTTCAACAAACCATGTTCAACCCAGATTCGGCACAAACAAGGGACTAAATTAATTTCTCTCCTATGCCACCAAAATGTGGAACGCCCTACCAACAGCCATTAAGACATGCGAATCCCTTGACTCCTTCAAAACCGCTCTCAAAGGGCACCTACGGACGGCTGCAATTCGAAAATGCCCCCCGTAAAATCTGTAACACCCCTTTTAACCTCCGACAGGGAAATTTGCACACCCCAACCCGGGATTTGAACCCATGGTTCTCTGGTGTGGAAAACCACTAATCCAAAGGCAATTGCGGTTGCCTATGGCTCAGGGAGATAGATTTTGAGGCTGAGGTTGTGAGCCACTCTTCTACATATATGTGTTGGTGGCCTCCACCTCCAGGTGTCAATGATAGAACAATGATGTCTTTAATTCAACGGATCATGTCACACAATTGCCTGCCAACAGTTGTCAAAGACAATAGAAAATCTTCACTTTCTTGCATTACTGAATGCATGGTCACTAGGGGTGTGACGATACATTTTAACAGCAATACGATACGTATCACGATACATGGTTGACGTCCGATACGATACATGGGACAATATTGGTTCATTGTGGCGATACGATACGATTCAATGATTTGAAATCGATACAGTAACTATTCAGCAAATACATTAAATATGTGTGAAACGTGTGGATAGTGAAGGTTTTTTTAAGGGTAAGATTTATTATTATGGATATAAATAAGCAAACACAGTGATTCTCTGGCAAATAGATGGATATTGTAATTAAACACATTATGGACAAACCATGCACGCCTTGACATGAACACAGAGAATACACACATTTATCGATAGACCAAACGATACGATTCAATATTTTCCGATATTGTAGATATACGTAGATTTTTTTAAAATTAAATTGGATATTTCGATACAGTTACTAATTATATATCGTTACACCCCTAATTGGTCACCCCAATAGAATAGAGGGTATGCGCAATTTGCGCATGCTTAAAGTGAATGGTGCTTAAAGTGAATCGAGTGGCAAATCGAGTGGCAAAGCAACATGCAAAGTGAATTTAACATTGTTTAATGTTGTTTAATGCAATCAGATTGTCAAGGTTGTCAAGGCCAGAAAGTCGTTTTTTGCCACTCAGTAGGCATTCCTGCATAACTTCCTGGTTTGATGATGATGCCACGCGCATTCCCTCTATAGTCACCGGACCGGACCCCATCTCTCACTAGGGGGTCAAGCATTCAGACCTATTGTTAGACCTATTGTTCTCTTGGTGTACACTACCATACGTCACACAACCACTCGCCCACTTGTGGATTATGGTAAAGGATGACTCATCTGCCCATAATGGTCAGATGAGTCACACGGAGGATATCCCCCCCACCCCCTCCCATCTCTGTCGACCAGGCAGTGCCTATGGTTTCTACAACACTGACTTCTCAAATGTGCATTGCTCTTTGTAATGACTCATGAGGGGCTTATTTATGCACTGCAGACCTTCTGTAACATTCCTTTCTATAGTTGTTTTACTGGCAGTCTGATTGATCACGTCCTGTAATAGGCCTATCTCACAGCATTTCCCCGCCCCCTTTTGGAGCTAGTGGTGTTATTTCTTTTGCGGTCCATAGGCTTCCATGTTAAAAGAGGTATTTTCACAAGCCACAAACTACCGTTTTGTAAAGGTAAGGTTTATTCTACTTATTTGAGTTGTTATACCATTGTGTTTTCTTCATATTATTATCGGTCTTTGACATTTTAACATTAGAAAATGTACTTAGATTCTCCAGAGAAAAAAAGTGTAAATGCCTAATGTTAAATGACACCACTATCTACCGGAAGTGGGCGTGGAAAGGGGGCTGTGAGATAGGCCTATTGACATTCTACTACCTTTCACATCAGGCATCACTTCCGGGGTTTTAAACCCCTGGTTGATGCATTTTCACACTTCCACACTCCGCTTCAACTTGTAGCGTGGGTAGAAAAGTGTTTCCGTTTTTCCCCCTTATAACGGGAGTGGATGGGACTTGAAGCCGCTTGATGTGACTGTGTGGTTAGCAGTGGTCACACACACACACACACACACACAAACACACACACACACACACACACACACACGCACGCACGCACGCACGCACGCACGCACGCACGCACGCACACACGCACGCACACACACACACACACACACACACATACAAGTACATTTACTTAAGTACTGTACTTAAGTGTACTTGAGTAAATCCAATTTCCAATACCTAATACACAAATTACTTCTACTCTACTAACTCCACTACATCTCAGAGACAAACATTGTACTTTTACTCCACTACTAATTGTTTGAGAACTTTAGTTATACTATAGTTACTTTGTAGATTTGGATTATTAGCCTATTACAAAACAAACATTAACCACTTCAGCCCCATATATACATTTTGGCCATTTGAAAATAGCAGATCTACAAGCTTGTAGGTCAGCCTCTGCACGTCCGCAGGTGCTCATATATGGCATTGGTGACTCCCCACGTGACACACGAGTGCAGCATGACCAGCGAGCCGCCGCGGTACAGCAGGGTCACGCGCCGCTGCCGAGACTCCCACAGCTCCATCCAGCAGGCCCGCACTCCTGCCGTCTGGCCGTCCGGCGGCTGGGCCTGCATGTTGGCCACCAGCACGGAGAGAGGATACCCAGCCAGGCTGACGGGCACGGAGATCAGCGTGCCGGTCACGAACGCAGCGGTGGCCGGCCCGAGGCCCCACGCCTCGGCGAGCGCGCACGGCCCGTCCTTCAGGCCGAAGAACAGGCAGCTCCCCAGGGCGTTGCGGACCGCTATGGGCAGAAAGGCTCTGTAGAAGCCCGAGGCCAGCCTCTCGGAGCTCAGTTTCGCCAGCACGCTCCTCTGCGTGGGCAGACACCGGTCGTTCTGGCCGTTCTGCAGCACGTTCTGGACGCGCTCGAACGGAGCCAGGACCAGAGCCTCAACCAGGCCGGCGCCCAAGCCCGCTAGCGCCGGGCGAGCGGACGGCGGGACGCCGGCGAAAGGGGACGCGGAGAGCCGGCGGAGGAGATTGTCCTGGACGCCAAAAAGCAGCATCCCCTGCACCATCTTCATCAGCATGCGCGGCGTGACCCCTCGGTACAGCTTCCGGGGACCCTCTCTGTACAGCTGTCCCACTGCCTGGAGGATGGCTGTGTTGTGGAGCTGCTGGCGGAACACAGTCTTGTTGATGGGGAACACGATGCTCGTGGAGAGGCTGGAGATCAGAGTGGACCTTCCACCGTCCATGTAGCTTTGGAGGCCAGACGTCCGGCTGGCCGCCCAGCGCTCCCCGCCTTGACCAGCAGCAACCTGCCCCATCTGCAACGCACAGACATAGATCAGAGACAAAACACCCATTTCAATAAATGACTCTGTTCTCTAACTATCAACACAGAGCAGACCATCTCTCAGCTATAAGCTACAGATGTATGTTTATCTTTGGCAGCCTAGGGCATGTGCACAAGTTGGTTGTGAGGGGCCTACAAATGGCCGGCCTCTCCAAAAGGAGGGCCAAGCAGCTACAGTAGCAAAGTACTGCTCAGTGTCAGCCATTATAGGTAGCCGCTCAATTTGGATTTTGGAGGAGGCGTTGTTTCCTTTATTCATGATTTATGACTGCTGTGTCTGACAAGTATGTCAACTATACTGTACAGTATGTAACAATGTTTTACCTTGCACTTTGTATCTGGCTGTTCTCCTATTGTCCTTTGTACAAGGTATTCGTGTGCGTGTGTGTGTGTGTGTGTGTGTGTGTGTGTGTGTGTGTGTGTGTGTGTGTGTGTGTGTGTGTGTGTGTGTGTGTGTGTGTGTGTGTGTGTGTGTGTGTGTGCGTGCGTGCGTGCGTGCGTGCGTGCGTGCGTGCGTGCGTGCGTGCGTGCGTGCGTGCGTGCGTGCGTGCGTGCGTGCGTGCGTGCGTGCGTGCGTGCGTGCGTGCGTGCGTGCGTGCATGCAGATATATATTGTATACGGCCAGACGGGCCAGTCCTACCATGAATAAGCGTAAATACCTTTATGCAGATGAGTTGAGGAACAGAGCTGAACACCTCTTGTGTTGTGATCACAGCAGACAAGCACGCAGCAGCTCAACGGACCTGTCACTGCAGCTGGTGTGTAGGCCTACTACAGTATGTGCATTATTGTGTGATGTGGTCCTTCTTCAACTCTCCTCCCGAGACGTCCCTTATGGTACGTAAAAGACACAAGAATGTCACCAATGGTGTAAAGTAACATAAGTGCATTTACTGTAGTACTTGAGGATACATTTCAAACAGGTGTTTGTACTTTACTTGAGTATTTCCAATACTTTTCGTTCTACTACATCTCAGAGCCAAAATGTGTACTTTACTTTTACAACGCTAAAATTATTTGAAAACTTTGGTTACTAACTATAGTTACTTTGGAGATTTAAATTTTGATTATTTATTTTCAAAGGATTTTGTACACATGTGTGGAATGGGACATTCTGCAATATCAGTACTTTTGCATTTAGTACTTTAAGCACATTTTGATGCCGATACTTTTTATGATATTGTGATGTCACCATATAAGTTTTCTGACAGTGTGCGGGACCCTTCTTTGTTTTTCAAAGATACCCTTTTACCATATAAGGGGAGACATCATTGCACATAAAAAACACACCAAGGGGTCTAATGAAGTAGTACTGTCACCTCATAAACACATGAAAAACTGGAAAAATCACGGCACTCCATCTCTAACGTGTCACATTGTGACACATTTTGAGCTTGCAGGTCTGCTATTTTTGGACGATGATTGAATAGAGGGTCTAAGACTTAGACCCTGGGGAACCCCTTGCCTTGGAACTCTCTCAAGGGCACCTCAGGGCTCCCCAGACCTCCCGTTTGAAGAAAAAAAACGCTCTAGAAAAGGCTACTGGGAACACATTTTGGATTTTGGAACATTTAACCCATTTTGACCTGAGATCAGATTCTAAAAATGTCTTCTACATCCTGACAGTTTTCTGAAAAAGCTATGTTTCTATGTCAGTCGTTCTTCGATTTTTCAAAAATAGCAGACCTACAAGCTCGTAGCGCGCCACTCGGTGGCTTTAGCTATTTTTCAATAGCTAAAGCATAACATAATGCTAACACCAAAAGGGGTTCCCGCCCAAAATGGGTTTTAAGTAAAGCTCTTTGAATTAGTCAGTGTGTGAATATCGTTGCTGTTGGCTGTAAACCGTATACTGTATGTCCAAAACTGTCCAAAACTAAAAAACTAAACACTGCTATACTGTAGCAGTGGTTCTCACAGTTGGGTCCGGGGACCCCATGGGGTTCCTCGAGGGGGTCCCCAGCAAAATAGCAACAAAAACACCTTCATGACCTTTGATTTTATACATTGGCTACTTGAAAATCAATAATCTACGAGCTCACAACGGGCCATAATGTGATGCACGTTGATCTCATCATTACAAATGAACGTGATGAGCTCATGGAGAATCTTAGAAAATGAATCGAATGTCCTGTAGGACAGGGGTTCTCAACGTTTTTGGCCGGGGACCCCCGAAAATGCTTTGGCAACGTCTCGGGACCCCAGCCCCGCCCCCTCCCGACCCCCAATATAAATTGACTGCTACAATAACCTTAAACCATTTTGGGCGGGAACCCCTTTTGGTGTTTTAAGCATTGTTATAATTTAGCTATTGAAAAATAGCAGATCTACAAGCTCATAGCGCGCCACCAAGTGGCGCGCTACGAGCTTGTAGGTCTGCTATTTTTGAAAAATCGTGAAAATAAAATTTTTAAAAAAACTTTTTTTTTTTTTTTTTGAAAATAATTTGGGGACCCCCTAAAATAATTTGGCGACCCCCCGAGGGGTCGCGACCCACGGGTTGAGAACCCCTGCTGTAGGACATGGTTCTCAAACTTTTGGTGAAAGACACTTCAAAACTATAACCCAGGCGGAGGTGTGGGATCGAACCGGAAACCTTTCAACTCCCAAACTGGCAGCTGTCCCTCCTGAACCCCGGTGAGCTTTGACCCAGGTGTCCCCCCCAGCCCTGGGGTCTATTAATACCTTGGCCTGTTATTTTTCCCCCTTCCACACCAAATCTCTCTGCCGAAAATAGCCAATCTACAGTACATGTCTCACGGCATGCTGTGTTGCGATGCATTGTGATGCATTGTAGATCTGCTGTTTTTTTCAATGAATGTTTGCCCATTTTGACCTGCCTACAATAGGGACACTATAGAGCAGCAGTTCCCAAACTATTTTGGCCATGCACCCCCTTGTTGCCTCCCGACCTAGCAGGCGCACCCCCCCACAAAATGAAATATATGAACATATTTATTTTTATATGTGCAACATATATGTGACATACGGTATTATTCGAAATTGGCCGCCTGCATATAGAGCATAATATATATGTCTCTAGCTATATAGACATATATAAACCAACGTACATTGCAATCTAAGGAGCTAAAACACATAGCCTATGGTTTGAACTAATTGTTTTTTATAAACACTTAGAATGTGATGTGATAGATAGCAGGTAGGCCCAATACCATCTAGAGCGAGCAGCCAGCAGTGCATGGTGGAAAGTAACATTACTTAAAGTACATTTACTTAAGTACAGTTTTGAGGTATTTGTACTTCACTTTTGTACTTTCCCTCAGGAACATTTTAAATTCCGGACTTTTACTTGTAACAGAGTATTTCTAGATTGCAGTATTGATACTTTTACAAAAAAGTAAAAAAGGCCGGCCAGACATTGAACCTATAGCAGCTATCTAAATAACATGCCAAGAAAGAAAGAAACAAGCTTTAGTAACACAAACATGAGAGCAAAGGAACAAGACATGTCTGCATGACTGCACATCTATAGGTTAAGTGCTACGGACTGGAGTAGGACCGACAGAAACAAAGATGTTAAATGACACGTGTACAGTAAATATAGGTTAAGTGCTACGGACTGGAGTAGGACTGACAGAAACAAAGATGTTAAATGACACGTGTACAGTAAAAAAAAAACAGGCATATCTTACCATACACTTTTGAAAAGTTAACATTTTGAAGATCCATTCACGAGTGAAAACAAACAGCAGCTGATCCACATTATTGGAAAACGAGGTTGAATGAAACTCCCCAGTCACACAACGTGTGGTTCCATTTCAAACCATGCTTGTGAGGAGGCTGCTAGCTTGGCTCATCAGTGATGGTGATGGTGGGACAGTGACCGGTCAGAAGGCAGCATACAGTAGGAGCTACATGGATTGAAGCCACTGCTTCTGTGCAAAACCACACCATTTCAGCTCTCAAGCCTAAAGAAAATAACAGGTGTTAATTCTCAAACCTGTTAATTATAACTCACAGATGCTTACTGTATACATACTGTATATGGCCATGCCATAAATGCCATGGCCATATACAGTAGCCACTAGTGGCTACTATTCTGCCTTTTTCCTTTTTTGGTTAAAAGTTTAAAGCTGTATATTCATCCCTCTACCCATCTGAACTCATGCTTATATTCAGTAGCATGTTGAGGGTGGGTATGTGTGGGGTGGGTGTGCTTACTGTATATATGCTATATATGCATTACTTGCACTGTACAGTTATTTCTTCTCATAATACTTATCCAGATTATGCTTGGTTCTACCATCATACTCATTACTATTTATTCTATTTATTATTCTGTATACATTACTGTACATACTGTACATTTTTCTGCATTTATTCTCTCATTTACTGCATTACTGTATTGCACTTCTGGCTAGACGCCACTCTTCATTTCATTGTCAAAGTATTTGTATACTATGTGCAGTGACAATAAATTGAATCTAATCTAATCTAATATTGCGAGAATCGATTATAGGAATAAAGGGACACAGAGAGACAGATACAGAAATCTCCAAATCTCCATATATGAGAATGAAAAGGGACACAGCCGGGCTATAATAATTCAAAATTATTTTTTGAAATTCTTTGATGTATGGTCTCAGATTTTAGCATTGACAAAGGCCCCTAAAAAGTATCTGAATACTCCTTTATATTCCAATACGGCTTTTGAGCCAGGGCTAGTTGTAAAAGATATTGGCTCCCTGAGAAATGTGTATATTGATGGCCACCATTGCCTCTTTCCAACAGCTGCTGCTCTCCTGAAGTGCTCTCCAGAAGTGTCTATTTGTACGTCTCTAAATGTTTTGATGAATTGAACATGGTGGACCCTGTTGTAAACAAGTGTAATGCTTAATTGGGTCATCCACTCACAGTTAACAGCCTTTGTATTGAGTTTGTGCTTGAAATGTACTGTAATTCTGCAAACTGTTAATAAAATAATCAATCAATCAATCCTTTCAGCATCCAGCATCACATTTCTTCCGTTATTTAAGAACAACAACCTTGTCATCCCATTCTAGACGGTTTCTTGGTCTGGTGGAACAAGTATGAAGTCCAGGCCATTTCGCTCTTTACATTGCTGGCTAGGAAGTTAGTTCCTAAATAATAATAATAATAATAATAAAGAGGAAAAACCTCAGACAATTGAGTGTGTGGATAAAGGAGTTGGCATCTATAAATAATTAGATTAATCTTGTCATAAAGGGAATCCTATATTTCAGAAGATCTGGTCACCCATTATTGACATGCTTGATGGACTGAAGTGAGTGAATTCAATGTTATGCTGCCAGGGATGGATTTGCCCCCACGAGGGCCCCTGGGCCACGAGGGCCCCTGGGCCAACATCTTTCTGGGGGATCCCATAGCACGTGCGCAAAACTTTCATTTTTCCCCCGCATTTTTATCGACCTAGATTTAACACAATCAACCAACCACCAATTAAGGGCCCCAAGAGCCCCTCAAACCAAGTACCGCGTGGTCCAGTTACCCCGAAGGGCCCCTGAGAGCCAAGGGCCCCAGCGGCCTAATGGCTAATTTGGCCCTGATCACAATGCATGAGCATCATGGCCATCGAATGTGTGCTTTTGACCACATCTTCCAACGGTAGGGAGTGCAACGAACCATGTACAACCCAGATTCGGCACAAACAAGTAAAGGGACTAAATTATTTTCGATCCTATGCCACCAAAATGTGGAACGCCCTACCAACAGTCATTAAGACATGTGAATCCCTTGACTCCTTCAAAACCGCTCTCAAAGGCACCTACGGACGGCTGCAATTCGAAACTGGCCCCCGTAAAATCTGAATCCCCCCCACCGCCCCCCCCTCCCTCTTTTTCCCCTCGCTGTATATGTTTCTTTTCCCTTTTTACCTCCATTATGATGAATTCCTGTTCTGTTCTTTGTTTTGATGAATTGAACATGGTGGACACTCTTGTAAACAAGTGTAATGCTTAATTGGGTCGTCCACTCACAGTTAACAGCCTTTGTATTGAGTTTGTGCTTGAAATGTACTGTAATTCTGCAAACTGTTAATAAATATTTCAATCAATCAATCAATCAGGCCTATTCACCGATGTCTTTCCCATAGATCTGCACACTTCAATGGATTGTTCCTATGGAAAACACTATCGAGATGAGCATTATTTGTGGCTGCTCTTACCATCCAATAATGAACTCATTTATAGTCACTTACGTCTTTTCCTGATACAATTATTTTTTTATACATGCAACCCATGGCAGAAGCATTTGTTTCTCCATTTGTGTTTTTCATTGTATTTGACACCCAGGGGTGTCTGGCCTAGATATTTGTAGCTGTTGATACATTAATCAACATTTCATAAACTTTTAAGATTATTTAGGTCATAATCCAGAGTAAAACGTGTCAAGACCCACTAAGGAACATGTGATTTAAAAAAACAAAAAAAGCCCCCAATCACAAAATGTGGCGCCACCTGGCTGACAGTAATTTTCTATAGTTTAAATAAGGCCCAGTATCACATTCTATCAATATATTATCCTAGGAATCAAGTACCTTGAATAAAAATCGCCTGCATTTCAAACGATAAGGAAACAACAATGACTGAATACATTGGTAAGCCATGGTCCAACTTTATTGTCAAAGAAACGGTGTAAAAAAAAAAAAAAGTGAGAAAACAAGTGAAACCTGCCAGCCCCTCTGACATCGTTGTAATGACTTTACCTCGACACAAAAACGTAACACTAAACCAGCATCGGGGCTACAACTTTTTACACAAAAGCCTGATCAATAGCTTTTATAGTCGTTAATTACATCAGTAACAATTATTATAATGTGCATCGAGGGCAGTGGTCTTCAATGTATTTAACTTAACTTATTGTGTGTCTTGTTGTAGGTGGAAAACCTTTGACACAGGGTTTTGTTTTATCACACCACTGGGAGAGAAAAGAAAGGCTAAACATTTCATTTATTTCTCTAGCAAAAGAATTAAAAACACAGCAAAGGTGTATTTTGGCATTATTTTTTAACATTCCATAACTAATGTTGCAAAGCGCCAGGGTGTGCATATAGCTTGATATGCAGGAGGCCAGAAAACATACTGCACTTGGCTTGGGAAAGACTTTTGTAACACCAACTTGCCACCACCAGGTGGCACTACCTGATTCAGATTTCAAGGTAAAATCATAGATAGTCAGGAAGACATTTCAAAGCAGCACAACAAGGACATTATGTCTGTAAATTTTCACAATTCTCAGCAGATAGTAGTTAAAGGAGCATTCAGTGATTTGGGTGATTTGGAAAAAAACCCATCTGACCCGGTAACAAGATGTGCACATGTACACACTCTACAGTGGGGGAAGTACAACAGGCCAACAGCACACACAACCAAGGCCCGCCCCCGCCCGATCATGATTGGCGGAAGGCCCCTCTCTATCCTGATTGGATGAAGGCTGGGCCACCTAGTCAAAAAGGTTTTTTTTACCCCCAGAGGTTAACTGGGGACAGGGAGGAACTCCTTATATGGTCAGCACACTCTATAGTAGGGAGGATTATCACAACAAAACAAAAAAAGAATTAAGTGAAATCACTGAATATACCTTTAATTAAACCAATATTAAGACAGAGGGCAAAATAGTGAAAGCACAAAATCAAAACTCCCTTGTGTCAAAACAGAGTCTTTTATTTCTTCTCAAGACTCTTTTAAGCATCAGCTTGGTACAGTCTCAGTGGAATGCTACCCGTTTGCATGGGTATTGATCCATGTTAACTCATTGTGCATAACCTACCTGTAGAACAACTCAATATAGCATTATCTTCAATAGTTATTAAGCCAATAAAAAAAAAATAACACTCATAATGGCTAATCGCAGAACACTTTACCCCACATAATTATGCACCTTTGTTTTCTTTTTCTGTGTAGTGGAACGTTCTGAAAACATAAAATCAATCAAGCTATGGGATGTTAAATTTCTTCAACATGAGGTAAAAGGAAAAAGAAATGGACCCTTTGGTTAAAACCGAAAAGAAAGAAAGAAAATCAAATGAAAACAATCACAAAGGTGACACTCATAAATAGCAAGTTGTTCTCCAAAGAAGAAGAAGAATAAATGGCATTTTGCTCCCGGGTTGAGAAAAGTCAGAAAGAGAAAGATGAAGTGTGTATTAGGGGGGGCGTGACCTTCAGGGGACGGTCACATGAGCGGTGGATCTGTCAAAAATATTGCCAGACCCTTTTTTTTTTGTTTCCCCAACCGCGTCACGGAGGGTGGTGTGCCAAAGGTGCGTGCAGATGGGGCTTATGCTTCATTTCCATTCCAGCCTACGAAGATGTCCGTTGCTGGAAACAGTCCATCCACAGGCTCACAATGTGTTGCGACGTCACGTGAGCTTGTAGATCGGCTATTTTCGGCAAGTGATGCCCTTCGTACGACGAAGTATAAATCAGACCTGAGAGGCGAGGGTCTCTCTCTCTCTCTCTCTCTCCTCCTGGCCTCTACAAGGGAACGTGGCTGAAGAGGTAGGATACCGACTCGCCGTTGTGAGTTCTGCGAATGGCCTCGGCCAGGATCATGGCTATGTCGATGACCTGGGAAACAACAACAAATGTCTCACTTTTGAACGGAAGAAAGAATAATGGATAATGGATCGACATATTGTAATAAAACACAAGTGGCGTGCGGGGTTTAGGGGTCCTTGAGGACTACTTCCAGCACTGGTTGACCCATTTAGGCCTGACCTCAAAATTAAAAAAGAAATCTTCTAAATCCTCCAGTTTTCTGAAATAAATATTTTCACGATTTAAAAAAAATAGCAGACCTACAAGCTTGTAGCGCCACTCGGTGGCGCGCTATGAGCTTGTAGATCTGCTATTTTTCAATAGCTAAATTATAACATAATGTTTAAAATACCAAAAGGGGTTCCCGCCCAAAATGCGTTAATGAGATCAGATTCTACAAGTTTTCTGAAAAATCTACAGTATGTTTCTATGACAGTGGTCCTAAAACTGTTTCATGTCAAAGACCCCCAGAATTATATGTAATTGGCTGCGGACCCCAATCTCAAAATATGTTGTTCCAGGGACTCCCCAGAAGCAAAGATACGAGTTAAAAGCGTTCACTGGAAAATAGTATATATTCAAAGATTCGCACACATTTTCACAATCTGTGCCGTGCTAGGAGCTTGTAGATCTGCTGTTTTTTTAATAACTAAAGTATAACATAATGCTTAAAACACCAAAAGGGGTTCCCGTCCTGAATGGTTTAATTGTGTACCTGGATCTTTGGGCAGGACTTCATCTTCTCCTCCTGGGGGATGGTGTTGGTGACCACTACGGCCTCGAAGGGGGCGTTGTTGATGCGCGAGATGGCCGGTCCTGAGAAGATGCCGTGTGTGAGGATGGCATACACCTTTATGGCCCCAGCGTCGATCAGCCTAAAGACGAGGTTGAATGAAACGTTTAGTTTATTTACAATGCCACAAAGGCCTTTACATAAAAATAGAATAGCTAAAGTGAACATATTTCAAGACTTGTTAAAGGAGAATTCCATGCTAGAAGGCTTTCTTACCTTTATTTGTAGTTGTTATGTCCCCACCAAAGAGGTCCAGGTGTTTTTTGTGCAAAACCTCCTTATTGGCTATTTCCCCTACCATAAGCCCTCAATTAATTGAATTGAATGGGGTGTTGTGCTAATTCGCTTATTTCCATCGCACAAAATACATTTTTCTTTGTATATATATTCTCTCTTCATAATGTAAATAATATCCCAAGCGGCACACTTTACTACTTATTTAGATGGAAATAAGCGAATTAGCACAACACCCCATAGCCCCATTCAATTCCCATTCAATTCAATGCAATTCATTGAGGTCTTATGGTAGGGGAAATAGCCAATAAGGAGTTTTTGCACAAAAAACACCTGGACCTCTTTGGTGGGGACGTAACAACTACAAATAAAAGGTAAGAAAGCCTTCTAGCATGGAATTCTCCTTTAAGGAACGCCGTGACTCCACAAGCTAAAACATGTTACTTTTGATGTCCACAATATTTTGTGTATGCGAGAAACAAGATAGACTAAAGTGACACACCAGTTCTACAACAGGAAAGCTACTCCTCAGATATGTAGCGATCTAAATGGTCAATTGAACAAACAATTAATCAACGGAACATTTTGTGAGGTGGTCTCTCTCTCTCTCTCTCTCTCAATGAACGAAGGAAGGTCACTGACTTGTCTGCGGCGTGGCAGATGGTGCCGCAGGTGTCTGCCATGTCGTCGACCAGGATGGCCACGCGGTCCTTCACGTCTCCCACCAGCACCATGCGGTCCACCTCGTTGGCCTTCTTGCGCTCCTTGTGGATGAGCGCAAAGTCCACGTTGAGACGGTCTGCTATGGACGTCACTCTGCGGGAGAGAGAGGTCACCGGAGACGGAGTCCGTGATTTGATTGAGTCACAGTATGCAGAACAGGTACATTTCAAAAGAAAACACAAACCAGTACAAAAACTTGACTTTGTGGACGATCCATGATTAACCCATTTTGACCTGAGATCAGATTCTAAAAATGTCTGAAAAAGCTATGTTTCTATGTCAGTCGTTCTTCGATTTTTCAAAAATAGCAGACCTACAAGCTCGTAGCTATGAGCTTGTAGATCTGCTATTTTTCAATAGCTAAAGCATAACATAATGCTAACACCAAAAGGGGTTCCCGCCCAAAATGGGTTAAGGCATTACACTTGTTTACAACATGGTCCACCATTTCTAATTCATCAGAACATTTAGAGACGTGCAAATATACACTTTCTATACAAAACAAACAAACAGGGAATAATCATATAAAGGAAGTAAAAAAGGGGAAAAACATGTACAGTATGGGGAGAAAGGGGTGGGGTGGTGGGGGGATGGGGGGGCTCAGACATAATTTACAGGGGCCAGTTTCGAATTGCAGCCGTCCGTAGGTGCTCTTTGAGAGCGGTTTTGAAGGAGTCAAGTCAGTGACGAGGGAGAGACGGCCGGAACACAGCAGGCTATGAGCGTGAGGGTTAAGCTTCAGCACAGGACCGCGTGTATTGTCACTGTGGTCACTCGATACAAGCAAAGAGGGCACGGCAAGTATACGTGATCACTGCTTCCATTATAGACGTATAGTAGAGAAGTAGGGACGTCAGACACTTTACATATAGTGTTTACGTTTATTAGTGTCCCCACTCCCCATGTTTCTACTAAAAAGGCAGGGAATTAGTTAACAATCTGCAGAGGCTCAGTATAATTGTGACAAAATGAAGCTAAAAAGCTATTCTCTACCCAGGTCGAAAATAAATGTAGTCTCGGAAATATTCCTTTGTAATACAGTTGAAGAGCGTTTCAGACAGAGGCTGGTCCTGCAGCCTACATGGATGTTTAACCCATTTAGGCCTGACGTCGAAATAAATAAAAAAGTCTTCTGAAAGAATATATATTCAAAGATTTGTGCCACATTTTCACGATTTTTCAAAAATAGCAGACCTACAAGCTCGTAGCGCGCCACTCGGTGGCGCGCTATGAGCTTGTAGATCTGCTATTTTTCAATAGCTAAAGTATAACATAATGCTTAGTTAAAACACCAAAAGGGGTTCCCGCCCAGAATGGATTAAAGATGCAACTTTTATTTTCTTGTTTAATGTGTCTTGTTTAATGCGATGAGAGCTGTGTGAACAATACCTCATGCTACAGTTGTTCATCTGGTTACTTGGACCTTTCAACAACTAAAACAAACTTATATTTCTTATCCCAAGAAAGCCTTCAATGGTCTATCCTTTACTTTTACACATTTTGGAGTCAGCTGAATTGTTACTGACAGGATACTACCAGCATGGGATTTGTAGCCAGCATACCTCTTAAATCATCTAATCCAGGAGGAAGCCTTCCCTGTCTGTATTAATGCGTGCTAAATTGCTAGTCCAACAAATACAAACTCCCATTTGTTTTTTCGCTCAAGTTATGCTCTGTTATGACCTGAGTAATGCTTCAATTTGTGTGAACTGTGTCGCAAATTAATTATGACTGCGGTCACTAGATTCAGGTAACGTGCATCTCAACCCTGGTCCTGCCAAATGGGTCCCGACCCGTGGCACGAAGTGTGCGCTTGTAGATTTGCTAATCTGATAATTTGTCGATTAAGTATTAACTATGCCCTTACACAGTCTGTTAGTCCAGATTTATTCTGTCTAATATAGACAAGCATACAGAGATAGATAAATAGATTAGATAGATTAATTAAAATGGAAAAAGATAATCTGAAGGAACAGATGCCAATGAGATGTGTGGACTGTTGAAGTAATCTGGTGTGACAGCAGCAGGTTAGAGCAGTTTTTTTAGTGGTGCAACCACTCCCTTGCGGAGCTATGTGTGTGGGTGGCTGGGTGGGTGGGTCGAGGACGAAAACAGCATGGTTGTTTGTCACCACCTGTGTGCAACCTAACACACACACACACACAAACACACGCACATATTAACTGTATATATGATGATTTCGGGTGTGCCAGTACAGTACAGTGACGGTACAGTAGAGGGACCCCCACACGGTAACTCTGTCATTTCTCTACCGTTTCGGACGCGGGGCGGCTCGCCGGAACGGCACCCTGGGTGCGTTCCTGCGGGTCTGGAACTTCCGGGTCCCCCCCCCCCCCTGGGGACCCCCACACGGAGTTGCACCAATACAGTTGCAATACCAGTTGCAAGAAATACATCAACTAGTATGGAAACCCTTTTTACAGCTTATTTACAGCTTGTCAGAAATATAATCTGAAAGATGGAGAGCAGCATGACCCATGTGATGCATTTCCTGGTGTAGTCTATTGAGTGAGTGAGTCAGCAATCTTTAATGAAGAGATTTGGTGAGGAGGGGGAAAAAACCTTGATGTACCAACTATAGTATAGTATAGGGCAAGTATAGAGCCCTGGGGACCCTGGTCAACTACCGTTAAGTATATCGGTTGTTGTTATAAGTTGTTCCAACACCCTCCTCTGTTTATTATGAGGTACATATGCGATGAAACATTTCATAGACCAGGCTGCATTTAGACTTTTGATAAATACTGTACACATGTAAAAACCCTTTACGATCATAGATCGTCCTCTACTCAATTTCCATGCTCTGTTATGGACGGCGACCTTGACATTAAGAGTGTTTTTAATGCCCGCTTTGCTAAGGCTGGTCACATATTTGAACTCCCTCCTGCCAACCCTAGCCTCCCTCCTGCTGCAAAATTCCACCAACTTCTTTACACATCAACCTTGTTTGTCTTTTAACCACGTGATCTACAATCTCATATTTTTAGATTGTAGTGACCCCTGGGCATGTAACTATTGTGAATAATTATGCAAAAATCAATAAGCTGTTTAAGCATATTCAAATATTCTTTATTTTGTGGCTGGCCTGGCAAACCGTTGGCGCCGCTAATTTTAACTAGAGCATGT
Organism: Electrona antarctica; assembly: GCF_951216825.1. Lineage (NCBI taxonomy): Eukaryota > Metazoa > Chordata > Actinopteri > Myctophiformes > Myctophidae > Electrona > Electrona antarctica. Next base: position 9,606,300 of record NC_136803.1, on the reverse strand, counting down.
CTCCGCCTAAAAATACCACGGTATCTAGCTTTGATAGCAGCATTTGTTTTACCACCCACCCATTAATCATCTACTCCCCAAAGTAAAAGCCAGACTAGGTTTCCTTTTTCGTAAATAAAACGGCTTCAGCCATTCAGCGAAACATGTTCTAGTTCATATCACCACTCTCGTCCATCTTTGAAATCTTTTATAAATCAGCCTAAAAAAAATTAAATGTCTAAGTCTTTACCCACTGTTCCACTTACAATTACCGGTGCCCAATTCACACCCCACACCCAGACCTCCCATGGACACAATTCATAGCAATCGTCTGCTGCCACTGATGGGAATGAGCTACACAAATCATCAATTTACAGACGGAAACCTGTGATCAACAATTCATCCAGCAACATCCGTCCGGCCAATCCGTTTCCAATACCCGAAGGCCTCGAATTCATTAATCCTGGTTACCTTTTGGCGCCTCCTGCGTCTGGAGACACGATTATGCAATTCTTCCATTCGGGAATGTTCTCTCGGATCCACTGCAGGACGGCAGGCTCAGCGTACAGGTTGTCCACGGCGATGTCAAAGAAGCCCTGCGAAAAGAACAGTGGCAACACTTAGCAATGTCTTCAAGGAAAACGTTGCCGACAGAATCAATGACTGGCCTGACGATTCTTTACGTACGTAAGTAAAGGTGAATCAGCTTGAAATACTGTAGGCCCTGAAAGCTTGTATTGTTTTGTTTTTTTATTCTGTAGCCCACACACACACACACACACACACACACACACACAAACACAAACACACACACACACACACACACACACACACACAAACACACAAGTGCAAGGTATGGGCGTTTGGGGGACACCGTGTTCCAATATCTAATTCAACAATATTGACCCTAAAAGTATATAGACCAGAAATAAAGAAAAATAAACCAAGAGTAAATGCAAGCAAGAAAGACAAACCAACAACCTGATATTTTGTGATAGATCCGTTTCCTCAGTACATTTCACAAGACCTCTGAAACCACCTGACTCTGGCATGCTATGAAACAGTGATTCTCAAATCATTTAAGTTCTAGAGCCCTCAGTATGGTATTAATTAGAGATTAGACCATGGACCCTCTTTAGGGATGCTATGAAAGACCCCTGTACACCCTCGATTCTGAAAATACCAGAGACCCGCACGGGTCAGATCTGTGTTTTATCATAATCACTCCTGGCTGGATTGGAATCGGCTGTATCCCTCACGGAACTCGGGTCTGTCAATCATTATGTGCAATACCCGAGTATGGCGGCTGTGGCTCAGGAGGTAGAGCAGGTCGTCCAATGATCCATGGGTCGGTGGTTCAAATCCCGGCTCCTCCTGTCTACATGTCGAAGTGTCCTTGGGCAAGACACTGAACCCCAAATTGCTCCCGATGTGCTGGTTGGTACCTTGCATGGCTTCCGCTGCCATCGGTGTATGGATGTGTGTGTGAATGGGTGAATGTAATGCACAATCTATGTAAAGCGCCTTGGATAAAGGCGCTATATAAATGCACCATTTACCATTGTACCATTTACCGAGTGGATCCGAGAAGACCCATACTGTGTGTACTTTCTGTGCTGTTGTTGTTGTTGCAAATGTTAATACGGTAATATATTCAATCAATCAATGTGTGATTGTGTGTGTGTGTGTGTGTGTGTGTGTGTGTGTCTCTCTCTTTGTGTCCGCTGTGCGCTCTGCTGCGCCGTGGAGGGAAAAATACAATGAACTGGAGTGCTGTTATAGTTTAGGCTTGTGTGATGATTGTGGTTTAGGATCAGCAGCGCAAGAGCTATGCAATGCACATGCATACCATGCAAGGCAAGCCAGGACGGGCTGATTTGAAAACAACCGTTGTGCAATTCTACATATGATGGATCCCGTGTTGTGTCAGCCAAGACAGGCACATTGCATCTGCTAAAACTGATTGTGTAAAAAACAAATAATCTAATTTTAAATGCACACATGCTGAGGAGACGAGAAGAGACGAGTCTCTCTCTAGCTGTAATAATAAAATAGTAATTGGTCAATACGTCCGCTATATTATTTCATGGAAGTCCAAATTTATGTCTGCCTGGGGGTCGGATCTCTCAGAATCTCGGAAATAATCCGATCTCGGTCGCATTTTCAAATGATTTTCTCATTTGAAAATGTTTTCAGAACGGGTCGGAGTCGGATCAAATTCCACAGATTCATTTCAGGGTCGGGACCATATTTTTGGACCCGTGAAGAGCTCTACTCTGTTTGTACCCACCTGAATCTGAAGAGCTCTACTCTGTTTGTACCCACCTGAATCTGAAGAGCTCTACTCTGTCTGTACCCACCTGAATCTGAAGAGCTCTACTCTGTTTGTACCCACCTGAATCTGAAGAGCTCTACTGTTTGTACCCACCTGAATCTGAAGAGCTCTACTCTGTCTGTACCCACCTGAATCTGAAGAGCTCTACTCTGTTTGTACCCACCTGAATCTGAAGAGCTCTACTCTGTTTGTACCCACCTGAATCTGAAGAGCTCTACTCTTGTTTGTACCCACCTGAATCTGAAGAGCTCTACTCTGTTTGTACCCACCTGAATCTGAAGAGCTCTACTCTGTTTGTACCCACCTGAATCTGAAGAGCTCTACTCTGTTTGTACCCACCTGAATCTGAAGAGCTCTACTCTTGTTTGTACCCACCTGAATCTGAAGAGCTCTACTCTGTTTGTACCCACCTGAATCTGAAGAGCTCTACTCTGTTTGTACCCACCTGAATCTGAAGAGCTCTACTCTTGTTTGTACCCACCTGAATCTGAAGAGCTCTACCCTGTTTGTACCCACCTGAATCTGAAGAGCTCTACTCTGTTTGTACCCACCTGAATCTGAAGAGCTCTACTCTGTTTGTACCCACCTGAATCTGAAGAGCTCTACTCTGTTTGTACCCACCTGAATCTGGGACGCGTGGAGGTCCATGGTGATGATGTGATCGGCTCCGGCCACCGACAGCATGTTGGCCACCAGCTTGGCAGAAATGGGTGCACGACTCTGCCACACACACACACACAGCAAGACACACGTCATTTGAATGTAGGGGTTAAACACTAATGGAATACAACAATACACACTGCCCTGCGTGCTGCCATGAGAAAGTCTAGCTCCGCGATAAGAGACAGAGATCCAGTAATCTTTCCAGTATGTCAAATTCAATACCCATTCGTGCATTTAGAAATGAGGCATTTGCGTTGGACACGGTGGATGTAGCAGGGATAAAAGAAGTTGGGAACAATTTCAATTTAGGGATCTTATAGACACTCTTATCCAGAGTGATACATAAAAGCGCAAGGTTGAAGAAGCCATGAACAATTTGTCAAACAACACCAGTGCAAGTAATCATGGGATTTTTAGTGATAAAAGAATAGGGAGAAGTGGCCCAGGCGGTGGCGTAACCGTCTGGGCACCCGACTGGTAATCCAGTCGCAGTGTGCCGCGGGTTCGACTCCCGAGCCCGACACGGCCTTTACTGCATGTCTTCCCCCATCTCTCTCCCGTTTCCTGTCAGCCTACTGTCTGTCCCTTCAAAAAACCAATAAAAGGCGTAAGCTGCAAAAAAATATCTTTAAAAAAAAAAAGAATAGGGAGAAGTACATCAAAGTGCATCAAAATAGATGAAGCAAGACAAATCAAAGTATGGAGGAAGAGGAATCAATTGATGATGAAAAGTGTGTTACTTTTGGAATGGAAACGAAACCACCTTCTGTTTGATATTCATAGTGCAATGTCTGATTAGGCCAGGCGGTCAGAGATTAATGATGTTTTCACTTTCTATGATCTAATCTTTCATGGACGTGATTAGAAATCTAACAAAAACAAAGCAGAGCCATTGTGCTTCTGGAATTGATATTTACAGGATAGATGAAGGAACACTGCACTCATGGGTGAATAGATACTGTAAATCTGGAAGGAAATCCATTAACTGCTCCCTCTTCTCAGAAACGCTAATGTCTCTATGTCAAGTCCCAGGTTGATAATATCATTTGTAATCCATTACTGAGCTAAATCAGAAGAAGGACTGACTAATAATGTTCTTTAGACTTCAATCCATAGTGATTTGACCCTTGTTTGTCCAGCATTTGTGCAGATAAACTTTCCCAAATAGATAGCTGTTATTTCTCTTTAGAAGGCTGGGATGAAAATCTACGACAACCTCTTTAAAAAAGAGGGGGATAAATTAAATACAATCATTTCAATCAACCCATTTAATATTTAAATTTCAGGCGCTCCCAGGTCAAATCTTTGCCAAGCAAAAGTACAAGCTGTAAATCCAGAAGAAGGCATGCATGGGGTTAAGTACCAGCCACAGCAGAAGCTCTTTAGACCCTGGTATTTTACACCTCACTGCGAGTAAAAAGGAACACCGCACTGCTTATGATGAACTGAATACAGTAGCCTGAAGGCTGGTGCAGGAGAGCCAGAAGAGAAACTATACATCTCACTTGATGTGTTGTACCGAGTACGAGCTAATGCCATCCGGTAGGAGGTATAGAACTCCACGGTATGTGTATAATAGATTTAAACACTCTTTTGTTCCCCTGTCAATCAAAATGCTCAATCAGAGATTGCCGAATGCACTTTACTGACTCAGAGATTCAGGGATTGCCAAAAGCACTTTATTGACTAGTTGCACGGGAATGTGTGCAATATCTCTGTTTTGTGTATGTTGGGTGTTTCATGGTGTTTTTCCTTTTCGTATGTGAACGTGTCTGTTATTTGTATGCAGCTGTGACTCTGTCTCTAAGACAAATTTATCCCAAGGACAACCTTGAACCTTGATGTAAATTGCAATTGTCTTGCATTTCAATGCACAAAATGTGCTAGTTTGAATTGATTTGATACAGACTGCAATGATACTCAAAGCCAATTAGACAATCCAGTCAAAGAATGTTGATTTTTTTTTTCTCCAAGCTCCACATGTGCCGGAGTGGCTGGCTACTACAACAACAACTGGCCCAGCGTGAGATAATGATTTACAAGACAAGAATGCGGTGTGTGAACCCATTTGTTTCTGCACCGTGGAATGCAAAATGTCCATGTCGTGGGCCTTCAATAAATGCATACAACGCTCATTCCAGAACAACCTTAAAAATAAACATTTCAGATAAAAGTTGCTGCAGTCCTGTGGGAAACCTGCACAGATGACCTTTCAGAGAGTACAAGTCACGCAAGTAAATGGAGGCAAGACACAATTTACAGTCAATATTGCAACATAATTCTATACCGTGTGGTATATGGCCCAGTGACCACTGGGCCATGGGGTTAGGAGTTTAGTGTGCGATGTTGCTGTGCAGTGCACCTTGGAACTGTGCTTCCACTGAGTTTCCTCTGTAGAATATACACACAGTTGTGCGTTTACATCTTTATTATAATATAATACCATGACTCTAACACCTTAACACCAGATTAGCCCTCACATCCCGCAACCAACCAATTATCTCCACCCATCCAGTGTTGATTCCGTCGACTAAAACTATGACGAAAAAAAGACCTCCCCTTGGTCCCATCTAAAAGAACACCCCTGGGTCCCATCTAAAAGACCACCCCTGGGTCCCATCTAAAAGACCACCCCTGGGTCCCGGGACCCATTACATTGAAAACCTATTTACATCAATGCTGTATATGTGTACAGTACCTTGTCCTTCTTGTCCTGCCGGGCGTAGGGGAAGCAGGGGATGACGGCGGTGACGCGAGACGACGACGCGATCTTGCAGGCGTTGATCATGATCAGCAGCTCCATCAGGTTGTCGTTGATCTCGCCGCAGCCGCTCTGCACGATGTACACGTCCTCGCCGCGCACGCTCTCCCCGATCTCCACGCTGGTGTCGAAAAGGAGAAGGAAACAGTACAATATATGTCAAACTCAATGGGTCCAGACAGCTCAAATAAGTTGGTGAGTGACGGAGACTTGTGTCACAAGTTACACTATTCAAGTCATTCATTGCCATATAATAATTATTTAAACACAAACTTCAGTTCAGAGTCTGACAGGCTTGAAAACTTTAAAGGGTTTTTTTAATCACACGGGGAGCAGCCGTATGCCTGTGTTATGGCTGGGATCCGCGAGGTCTCACGGTACTCCTCATGTGAACCGATGCTTGTAGGTGCGAGGCACGTAGAAAAAGGCTCAACACAATTCTCAGCTTATCTCGGCTACATTGAGAGCGAGGGCCTGCCCCTCGACTGTACTCCCAAGTTGAAATAAGGTTATGATGATGATGAATTCAACTACTGACTTGGGCGGAAACAAACATTTCAACTTCACGGGATTATTACGCCCGCTCTGCCTGCCAGATTGCCCCATCTGAATGCTTGCCTCTCATTGGAAAATTATGACTTTCTACTTTCTAGGCATGTCAGTCTCTTCCCGTGTGAAAAGTCCTTAAGGATGACCAGGATACAAGCAACTCTGGCCCCGAAATTGACCACAGGAGGTGTGGCTTACTGTAAGTCCAAACTGTGGCTTTACAGTAAACCACAAAATGCTTCAATAATGTGACAGTGATGAATTCACAATAAACAAGTTTTTGGTTGTCTGGTTTGCGACAGAAGTTAAAATACAGTCAGGGCATCGGACATCGGTTTGCACTTATGGCTGTTTCTATGTAGGACAAACAAAAAGAAGGCAAAAGGCTGAGTTGCAGAACATGATAAAATAAATCAATGCCATCGGCGGCATCCTCCGATTCTGGATCCCAACCCTACTGACCGTCCAGCACTCGTCTACAGCAGAGGTTCTCAAAGTGGGGTCCGCGGACCCCCAGGGGTCCCCAGCTACATGATAGTTTGGAACCAAATGGGCCCTTATGGGTCTGCAACTCTGAGAGTGTACAAATGGAACCAAGTACACTCTCAGAGTTAAATTAACATTAATTTTACAATATAAATGGGGGTCCCAGAGGTAGAAAATAGACATGCCACTGGGGGTCCTTGAAATGAAAAATGAAATAAGAATCACTGCTAGAGCCATAAAAATCTTCTCTTAAGGGGGTCCCCAACATATATTTTCAAATGGGGGTCTGCGGGCTAATTAGTGTCAATTTGGGGGTCCTCGACAGGAAAATGTTTGGGAACCACTGGTCTACAGGCCAGAGGACGTAACGGACGCGTACGTGAAACATTCCTCATGATGGAAGGATGACCCCCGGCAGCTCCCCAGTCCACATCATCATCATGTGACTGACAGACACAAAAAGGAGGTTGGGGGGGCAACCTGGGCCTGGCCTACAGCATATGCAGAGCATCACAAAGCACCTCCTGCTAACCTTTGCAGAGGCACCCTGCCTGCAGTGCCTCTGTCACTAGCAGCGACACAAACACCCCTTGTTTTCCCACACCTGACAGTTACAAATGTTCAGTGCGAGTTGCACTGACAACTGAATAAAGGGTGTGTTTGGAAAGATAGAGTGCTGCCGTTTCACTGAAAAAAAACAAAAACAAAAAACGAAACCAACCCCTTGCTTTGGTTCGTATAACTTAAGTAGTCCAACATCAAAGAATTACATTCAGGCTTAAGTCGTCATTATTTTGAAGAAAAGTGATTTTTAATGTATTATTTATGACTGCAGTGAAATAGGACATTTTAAAGACTGAGAGGTTTATTAGGAGGTCTTCAATAATTTCTCATGAGACAAGACAGAGGGAGGAAATGTTTTTACAAATGATTGAAACCGTCATATCAGCAACACACAAAAACACCAGGCCAAATTAGTTGTCTAATAGAAATTAGGAAACATTATTACTCGAGCAAATACATTTTAGGTCCAGTCATAGAATTGTCCTCCCTGTAGGCTGTAATACTTAGTTGCACGGCGAACCGCCAGCATCTCACAGATCTACCAGCTCACAACACCATGCAGTGCATTGACCTTGTAGATCAGCTATTTTCTGAGTGAGACAAGACATGCAACAAAGTATAAACTAAAGTGCCTTCTTCGTTTGTCTCTGTTGAAACACCTTGTGTCTACTTTTGTTCATGCGAGGACATTATGTCTGTGCAAACGTGCAAGAAAGATTAAGTAATCCACAGCCCTTCAACTGGTCCTTGACCTCAGCAAGACAACGAAATCTGTGTCAAGTTGTGAGAAAGCAACGGTGATTAAAAAGCCGTGCACGCCCCCTTTTCAGTTAGGGAGTCAAATGAAAATAAGTTAAATAACACTTGTGTCCTTGGGAAACTTGGACACACATACATGTAGGCTGCGGTTTCCCTGGATCTTCATTAGGCACAGATGTCGCCTCATGAAGCTTTTGCCTGAAAAGGCTAAATCCTTTTCAGGGATTATTGGTTGGTTGGTGAAGTTTTTTTTATTTATAAAGCAAACAGCTTATCGCACAATTCACCAGCTTTGGGTGCTTTCATTTTCTCCAGTCACTATTAGAGGTTTTTGGTATAGCACGTAAGCAGGGGCACAACAAATAATGCCTCAGTCAATAAACTATACAAAGTTTTAACGGCCACAGTTAAAAACTCACTACTTTTGGGCTGATGACTTTAAGTTGTGGTAATTTTCCACCATGAATAATACCAGGTTACTGGGACTTAAGGTAACATCACTAACAACTTATTCAACTTAACAATTCCCATTCAAGAAATAGAATGCACAAGTCACTTGAAAGTGTATGTTTTAACTCACTTCCAACGCAATCAATGTGAGCCGACATCTTTTTTGGACAAAGGCAGGTCATCACGTTCAAAAGCAATGAGGCCTAGGCCTTGCCAGTTGCCACCATTGCACTAAAGTACAAGGGCCTTAACTGACCAGACTCAAGGCCAGGTAATATCTAGACTAAAGGTTACAAACGTGATGATAAGTTGATAACCCCGTTGCACTGCCCTGGCTAGCTGCATGCCAGTACTGATTGACCTAATCACAGACTTGCTTCCTTGGAAATTCAGACAAATTGAGCTCATGTGATATGATGGCAGACTGAGCTTAAGCTGTCAGATGGCATTTGGTAAAAGTAAGTGTGATTGGTGATGAATGATGAACTCTTCCCAGACCTTCACCCCTGGCCTTAAACACAACAAATCACAAATCGGCATTTAAAAAAATGCCTCTTTGTGCTCTTTGTGAGTGTGACCCCCTATGGCCTCTGTCACTCCATCAATATAATACCGTTGTCATTACCATTGCACAACAAAGCACTAACAAATTAACCTAGTTATAAACCTTAACATTTTATTGGTCGGCGGAGGGGGCGCGCTCAGAGCAGTGCGGGGGGCTGATTGGTTCGTGTTAAGACTCTTACGGACCAATCAAAGCGCCCTTAAGGCTCTAATATCTGTCATCATACATACCTGCAGAAGGCAGGCATGCAGGCAGCAACCACCATCTCTGACGCATATACATATTATCAAAGCGTACAGACACGCCCTAAGCAATTATACAGTAACGTCTGGCAACTGTTTACTGTCATTTCAGGGCTACTGTTGTCATTGTCACTGCATATTGATTGCATCAGCCGGCCTTGCATGGCTGCCATAATATAGTTATCACCAGTTAGTGTTTACATGTGGCATTGTGGCCAGGTGGTCACTCACGTGTTACGAGCAAGCCAAAATAAGGCACATGGTGGTGACACTTGGCATGTATTAGTATTGCCCCCTGCATGGATGCCAAATGGCTCCACTGCGTATTACACCACCACACCACGCTGCTATAACAATAGTCGTTCGGCGACGATAGAAGACATGCCTTCCAAAATGAAATCCCAACATCTCGAGAGCAACAATAAGAAAATAAATACTTATGCAAGTTGACCATATTAAGCAGCCCTTTTTGTGATCTATTCGGCACAACATAATATACAATGGTTTCGGCAACTGCCTCACAAAAAAGCCTAATTTCTACTTAAATTGCACGGCTGGTGTAAATAGCAGATCTACAAGCTCTCTCACTCTCACACACACACGAGCTGACTATTGTTAGCTTCCCGGCTAACTTACGCACATGTGATACATTACAGTCACATACTATACATGCTCCATCACCATTGCCAACCTGCTGCTACCACAGGCCAGCTAATGCCAGCGTAGATCACCCAATAATGTCCACTATAAACCATATATAGATGCCACTTAGTTATATATATTATATGTCACGTGCTGTAAATGTTTATTTACCATGTCTCCTGGTTGCTGAACTTCTTGGTGATGACTTTGCCCAGGTCCAGACCCAGGCGGTCGGCCACTTTCTGGGACAAGTCGTGATGGGAGCTCCCGCTGAAAAGGACAATGTTGGGCATGTCTGTCTGTCTGTCTGCCTGTTGCTGTCCGCAAAACAAAAAGTGCTTACAGAATAAAATAAAAATGATAAAATAAAATGTTTACAATAAGAAATCAAAGTTTCTTCTCCCCCCGGGCCCGGGTTGTTGACAGGAGAGTGCGTGCTATAGCTTTGTGCTGTGCATTGCTAGGTTGAGGTTGTTGTTGTGCACTGCACACACCACACACACACACACAGCAGCGACCAGACGACTGGGAGGAAGGAACAGCAGCACTGCGCGCGTTCGCGTGTGCGCGCGCTGAAGCGGAAGTGCCGATTTCCCATTGGACGAGCAGTCTAAAAGGTCCCATATACCGAGGGTACGGTTGCCAGGGGCGACAGCATCACGGCCTGTGGCGCATACTCACCACAGATCTATGGCGCACACACACTGCACATTGATTGATTGAATACGTTAATGACAGTTTGTTCGCAGTGAGCACACAGTGCAATTATAACTTTATAAGGTCTGCTATTAAAAGGATGAAAGCAGAAAAAGCATTTCGGCTTGTTTCCATTGGTGTCCGACTCCTCACTCACTCCACTCCTCACATACTCAATTATGGTCATCTAAAAACAGCAACTTTTTTTTGAATCTATCTATAAAGGCACCATGTCTCTGTGTGTACGTCTGTAACCATTCGGCACCCAGACGGAAAATTCGACACACACGTTCCACACCACCACAGGGAGTACAGCTGAGGGGGTCGGACCCACGGTTGTCCAGAACTGCCACAAAAGGCCGGTCTCTGGACAGATTAGCCAATTGATCACACCAGTCACCAGATCTCCATATATGGAGCTGGCCTGTTTTGAGAACTCCATATATGGGCATAAAAGGGACACGGACATAATAACTGCAGGGTGGGGCATGCATTTCCACTTGCATCGTTCCAAGTAGGCCCCAGTGCCCAACAAATGCAAAATGGTTTCAAATTATACTAATGGAAAGTCCCAGGTGCCGCTATATAAAACACAGTAGACTGGAGAGATGTACGTATTATGCTCCATTATTCCTTGTCGTTCACTTGAGATCTTGATAAAATGTGAAGATAACCAAATTTATGTTTCAAAATAAGTAGCCTATTTTGTCTTAATGTTAGTTGACTACTAGGCTACTCTCTATCAATCTGTCTGGATGAGTCTCTGACAGAGACAACTATAGTATCGCATCTTGCAATGGGTCTGGTCTACAAGATTCGCTACACCACCAAGATACCCATGATGTACCTGTCTAAATACTTCCTTAATGTCAACGAAGTCCACTCTCACAACACCAGAGGAAGTTCAACAAACCACGTGCACGCCAGATTGGGCTCAAACAAGGGATTAAATGCATTCCGCTCCTATGCCACTAAAATATGGAACGCCCTACCAACAGCAATTAAGACATGTGATTGTGAATCCCTTGACTCCTTCAAAACCACTCTCAAAGGGCACCTATGGACGGCTGCAATACTTAAAGGAGCATTCAGTGATTTGGAAAAAACCCGGTCCACCCGGTAACAAGATGTGCACATGCACACGCTCTACAGTGGGGGAAGTACAACAGACCAACAGCACGTGCACCAATGCCCTCCCCACTCGATCATGATTGGAGGAAGGCCCCTCTCATCCTGATTGAATGAAGGCTTTGCCACCCAAAGCCCAAACCGAAACTAGGGTTTTTTGACCCCAGGGGCTCACTGGGGACACGGAGGAACTCCTTATATGGTCAGCACACTTTATAGTAGGGAGGATTATCCAAAAAATAAGAAAACATAAGTGATATTTGAATTAAGTGAAATCACTGAATATACCTTTAACTGGTCCCCATAATTAAAGTCTGAGTTCCCCCCACACCTTTTTTTTTTAAAAACTTTGTTTATATGATGATTTCCTGTATAGAAGTGTATATTTATGTCTTAATGTTCTGATGAATTGAAAATGGTGGACCCCGTTGTAAACAAATGTAATGTTTTATCAAGGTGTCGTCCACAGTAACAGATATTGTATTGACTTGTGCTTTCGTTTGAAATGTAGCCATTCTGCATACTGTTAATAAAAATCAATCAATCATCCCTCCAGGCTATGGGAACTATAGAGTATAGACTACCAGATCAGATCGGCCAATGGCGATGATACAATGTAATATGTATGATGAGACTATACAATGTAACAAGCTGTGCCCCACTGGTTACAAGTGGTTCATATTCATACAGACAGACTGCAGACATTTGGTGTCTCTCTCTCTCGCCTGTGTGTGTGTGTGTGTGTGTGTGTGTGTGCGTGTCAGTGTGTGTGTATAGGCTCATAGTCAAGTTTTTTAAGCTGCAATGAAGAGTCCTCTTCTTCTCCCTCTGCTTCATTCTGGGGTCTATACTAGATTAGATTAGTTAGTGTGGTCAGCTGAGACCTTATGTCCCTGGTTTCATCCCTGTCCCCCTGTCAAATCTTAAAACACAGACTACATACAGTACATCACTGTTGTCATGCGCTACTGGGCAGTTAAGAGAGTAGGAGATCCACTTTACTTTAATTCACAATTTAGTTGCCACCTTTCCCCCCCTTTTCACCAGTATTCGTGATGTTTTCTATACAAATGCCTGCATCTTACTACACCTTGTGGACACCCCTCCTGACCATGGTGGTTAAGTTGGTAAATTAAACATCTACTGATCTGTAACACCTGGGATTCAAACTCGGGTCTCCCGCGTGAAAGTCCAATATCTTAACCACTGACTAAAGACTAAGAGCCCTATTAGACTTCTAAGTCAGGCCGAGGCTATGAGCCACTCTGCTACACTCACGCCCCTTTTGACCTCATCCCACGGGGAAATTTACCCGATCCGGGTCACGGCACCAATGTAACGCCCAGGATTCAAACTCGGGTCTCCAGTGTGAAAGTCCAATATCTTAACCACTAGACCAAAGGGTTATCTGCGGGAGATAATAGACTTCTAAGTCAAGAGGCTGAGGCTGTGAGCCACTCTGCTACAGATGCACCAACTTAATTGGACACATCATCATCAGTGTTGTAAACCTGGAATCGTTGGGTGTTTCTGGGTCTTACAACAGACACCCTCCTCCAGGCGCCGCGACCCGACCAAGGCTGATCAGACCCCCGGCCTGTGTCCTAGTGGCATGCTACACTACAGCCCCCACTGTCTCCTGTGAGATTGAGAGACAGTCAGTGGGGAAGATGGCTGATGAGATGTCGGTGACACTGAAGAGGCTCCAGGCGCTCCTCCTTCGTCTGACCAGAAGTGCAGAATCCTTCTGGTAGTTGGGTCGTCGTTGCCTCTGACCAGCACACATCTCAGCCTCGGCACCACACAAGGCTGATTTTAAACCCTCCACGCAGGTTTTACTGCAATCTGTAGCTTTTGGCTCCTCCTCACAGAGGAAGTGGTTTTGGCTGCCAACCCTCACCAGCCCAGCACCGGCAGGTTGCCGTCTCTCCGGCCGTCCTCTGTCTCTCCAGATGTCACTAAGGCTGCACAATATATCGTTATCGAGGTATGAACATGCGCAATATCAGTATCACAAAAAGGCAACGGTATATCGTCGATATATCGATATATTGTTGATATATCGTGAGTGATATTGACTTGTTAATATGCAGTTTTTTTTATACACATTGGAAATACTGTCTACAAGCTTGCATTGTAACCCTTTTTGGTGAAGCGATTTGGTGTGTATAGTGTACAAGAATAGAAGCGGTTAAGCAATCAGCGGCCAGTTCTCTTCTTACCTCGCTTTGCTCGTGCGTTACATCACTATCACATCAAAGTCCTTTTACAGATCGCCTGGCTGGAACAAGTGGAGTTGGTTAAAAGGAAAAAGCCTAACTTTCCCTCCTCTCTTTCTTACCCTATCTTTGTGGTCCTAGCCTCCAATCCCCCCCAATCCCATTCAATCTTGACTGCTACAGCCCAAATGTAGCCAAGGCCTAGCCACCGGGCTCATTTTATCCTTGGGTGAACATTCAGACAATAGCTGATCTACTCGCTCACAACGTGTCGCAAGACAACGCGCTGTGAGCTTGTAGATCTGCTATTATCGAAGAGATTTGGTATGGAGGGAACAAAGGACGGGACCACATGTAGACCCATCTACTGTAAGTAGGCCATAGGGACGATTAAACAGCAACACAAGTTTCTATGTTTTACTTGATGCAAAATAAAAGATAAGGACGAACAAAAGAGCTGTCCCTCCTGGGCGGACTTAGATGGGACAGCTGCTTATATTGATCAACTTTCTAGTGATTCTAGCCCAGGCAACAGTATTGATTCATAATTACACCTGGCAACTCCAAGATGGACTTTGAGAAATCATTGAGCTCAGATGATTAAAAGCAAGACAAAACAACTCCACAGCGAATAATAATACAAGAGTGATTTACCGCAATTGATGTGACCACCATTTCAAAAAGACAAAAGTCTCAGATGATAAGATAATGTTGGTTTTAAGTGTATTTGCCAGATTGATTTTTACCCAAGGTCGAGACTCGAGACAGCTCCGAGCAATCCAATTAGGGATGCGGGACATTTCCAAGCAGGTTGGAAACGTGTGACCCCCACCACCACCACCCACAATATCGATCACGTTTTACCCCCCGTGACAACATTTAGTTCCAACTGTCCAAGTCAGGGGTGGGCAACTGGCGGCCCGGGGGCCACATGCGGCCCCCACCTTCACTTAATGAGGCCCTCAGGTTAATATATTGGTTAAGCTGTTACAATTCCACAACATGCAAACATGACCCGCTTTAATTACTTCAGTCTAAATTAGTAGCTCATTGCTTCAACACAAGTATAATTAAAGGCATTTGAAATTACATAAAAATGTAAATTTTCAGGATTCCAATTCAAAACTAGCACAAAATAATTCATGACTTCAATTCGAATATAGCAAAAATAGCCGATCTACAAGCTCAAAACGCGTCACACTGCGACGCGTTTTGAGCTTGTAGATCGGCTATTTTTGCTACGACAGTAATATATGGCCCTAGGGAGTGAGTGTGGAAATATAGTGGCCCTCTCCATCATCAAAGTTGCCCACCCCTGGTCCAAGTGTCCCATGGGACAAACAGAGGGATGTCAAAGTAAGGCAGTTAGTTATGCTTGTCATTTTCTGAAATATATTTTATGGATGATGTCAGGGATGAAATGTCCAAAGCGTAGGTCCCCCCAAAAAAAATAAAAGAAAAAAAATACATTTTTCATCAATAGAGAAAGACAAACAACAAACAAAAAAAATAACATTGTTTTCCCTCCATTTACATGTAAACCAAGAATTGCTCTTGAGCCACAGTGGTTATATATCTAATCTATATATCTATATATCGATATACTGTATATACACTCAGTGGCCATTTCATTATAGGTACACCCGCTCGCTAAAACAAATAGCCTGCCCCTCCAAGGGTCGGTTACTGTTGGGCTAAACATTTGAACGCGTAATGGACGAGTAATCTAAACGACTTTGCTGTAGTGATTCCAGCATCTCAGACACCTTCCGTGGATTTTTCACATAGTACAGCGTCTAGAGACTACCTACACTACAGTATAGTTTGGATAGAACGCTGCGATAAACAAAAAGCAAGCAGCCAGCGGCAGCTCTGTGGGTGAAAACACCTGCTTAAAGGGGAAAACCACCCAATTTCAACATTTTACTATGTCATTAATATACCTTAGAGCTGTTGTGTGGAAATAATAAAAAAAAGTCCCCCCATTCTGTGTTTCCTAGAACTGTAATTATGGAAAAAATCATTAACATGGTGAAACACATCTTGATGTCATCAAGATGTGTTTCACCATGTTAATGGGTTTTTTCAGACCTCTAGTTCTAGGAAACACAGAATGGGGGGACTTTTTTATTATTTCCACACAACAGCTCTAAGGTATATTAATGACATAGTAAAATGTTGAAAATGAGTGGAATGCCCCTTTAATAAGAGATGTGGAGGGGAATGGTGGCCAGACTCATTCAAACTATTAAGTACATTTACTTAAGTACTGTAAAGTACAAATTTGAGGTATTTGTACTTTACTTCTGCTTCACTTAATCTCAGATTCAAATAATATTCTACCTTTACTCCACTACATTTATTTAATTTGACAGAATTAGTTACTAGTTACTTTGTAGATTTGGATTATTTAGTACAAAACATACATTAACCACTCCAGCCCCATATCCATTTCTGCATTTGAAAATAGTCGATCTACAAGCTCAAACAATGTGTCACATAGCGACGCTTGTAGATCTGCCATTTGATGACTGGAGGTGGTCAGTAGAACGAAAGCTTGCAAAATTAATACATTGATTGTGCACAGATCTGAGTGTGCGGAGCTTCCCTTTATTTTTTCCATTACCCCTTTGTGACTCCAGCACCTCACTTAAGTTTTTTCAGCGGTGGTTCTTTTTTACATTTTTACATTTTAGATCTGCCGTTTTCAAAATATGTTTATACATTTGAAAACTTCAAATGAGACAGTCTGCATAATGAGTATACGTTCTACTTTTGGTACTTTAACCCATTTTGGGCGGGAACCCCTTTTGGTGTTAGCATTATGCTATGCTTTAGCTATTGAAAAATAGCAGATCTACAAGCTCATAGCGCGCCACCGAGTGGCGCGCTACGAGCTTGTAGGTCTGCTATTTTTGAAAAATCGAAGAACGACTGACATAGAAACATAGCTTTGTCAGCTTTGTCAGGATGTAGAAGACATTTTTAGAATCTGATCTCAGGCCAAAATGGGTTAAGTACATTTTGATACCAATACCTTTGTACTTTTAATCAAGTACATTTTGAATTCCAGACTTTCACTTGTTCACTTGCAGTATTGGCACTGCCAGTGCCACTGTGGTGAGCTGCAGGGCATCTTTCTCCAAACCTTGAAGCCATTTGAACTCTGAACTATAGGTGTATGTAATAAAGTGGCCACTGAGTGTAAACTGTAGATAACTGGCCATGGTGGGTATGACAATCACACAAAGGTTCCCTTTTTCCAAACCTTTTTCTCAAATCAATAACCATTTGTTTCTCTATATACCGCGATAGGACACAATTCTTAGAAAGAAGAACATTCTTTGGGAGAGTTGAGAGTCTTTTTGAGGTGTGAAAAATATATATCAGAGGTTTGGCTGAGTGTGTTCCTCTTAAATACAGTCTCACATCCATATAGCTTGTAAATGCTGAACCGTGTTAAAAAAATCAATATCAAATCATTTGTCAGTGGAGTCGTTTGGACAAAGTCTTTTGAATTGTTTGTACAACCCGACGAGGGAGAGACCATCCCACTCGGTATTCTGGGATGCCATGGTGGGAGGACCTGAGGGGGGGTTTCGGGGGTTTGGGGGGGGTCCTCCAGTGTTTTCTTCTATTGTGCAAATACAGTTTGTTACATAGACAAACAGGCATGCTGACTCACAAACCATGCAGAGAGTTAGAGTTGGCGCGAGTAGACAGCGGAAGAAATAAAGAAATGTCAGGAAAAATCGTACATTTGAGATCAATTGCTGAACCTCAAATTCGAGATTAAAAAAAATAAAATATTACTTGCCAAAACAAACAATAAAACAAGTGGAATGTTTTTTGTCAACCATGGAAAAAATAAGAAATGAATCCCAAACATTTAAAAAAGTCTTAGTGAAATTATAACATAACATGAGCAACGGTCAACATTTTAAATGAAGACAATGGTCATCATTAAATGTTTTTAAAAAAGTAGTAGGAAGGCCGGTGGAGGGAATAATTCAGGCTGATTTGTAGCTTTGGTTACAAAATGATTGTTGCACAATATTGACATTTATAACCAGGCTAAATTCAATGCTGGAGAAGAGAAGATGGAGACAACCGTGTTACTGTACTTCTGCCAGTCTCAATATCTAACTCAATATCTAAAGCAGTGGTTTTCAACCAGTGGTCCGGGGACCACCAGTGGTCCTTGAGGAGGTTCCAGGTGGTCCCCAGCTGATGGAGAGTGATGGAGAATGATGGAGAGTTGTTAACCAAATGGACCCTTATAGATCTTTAACTCTTGAGAGTGTCAATTTAATTTTACGCTCTCAAGAGTTACATTATTGCTAAACATCTGCAAGAAGTCTACACAATTAGAGAATATAGAAGAATTGTTATTTTGATCAACGACAACAAAATATTCTTTAGTTCTGGGTCTGAGAGGCTAAATCTCATCAAATGGTGGTCCGTGGCTCAAATGCCGAATAAATAATGGGCCTTGAAATGAAAATGGTTGAAAACCATTGATCTAAAGGTTAATTCATACCTGTTGCATGATCCCTTTCGATAAATGTCGGGCAACAAAAAACGTTCAGTTTGGAAAAAAAAGAAATAAACAAACAATTTGTCGAACGACATTCATGGAAAAGGTAACATCACTTAACATGAAGTCCCCACCCTCTCGTCTCCTGCTAAGTAAAATCCTCCAGTAAAATTGAGCTACGTAAAATAGCCACCAAATTATTGTTATTGTTTGGACGTGCGATGACGTCACAGTTCAAAGGCATGTGTGTGTGTGTGTGTGTGTGTGTGTCATCCATGCACTACCAGTACAGGAAATGCATCGTTTAGTGCCTGGGTTAATTGCACTTAGCTGCACGCCAGTGTCCCAAACCCAAAATAGCCGATGTATACAAGATCACAGCTGTGCTATAGCCAATCAGCTGTGAGCTTGTGAATTGGCTATTTTCGGCACGCGACACCCATGCGCAACTACGAATAAATCAGGCTTTATGTAACCAAGTTGTCAGCTGTTTTCAGAGGCGTTAAAAGTTCAACTGCAGTGCCAGGCTAATGCTGCGTGATGGGGTTTTTCAGTTGGGGACTTTAAAAACAGTGCAGTCAAAGAAGAGTTTAAAATGCTGCTTTTCAGATATTTTTCTTCGGAGTAATATCCTGCGCCATACTGTTTTCGTTCACAACGTCATAGCTGTCATTACTTAGAATACATTTATAGATTTTTTTCCATATACAAATCTCCTATAAACAGTACAAGTTATAAATACACAATTGATGGAATTGCAGACGGGCCGACAAAGTCGAAGAAGTTGCTCCTTGTTTCTGACAAATACAAGAAAGAAAGAACAAAAACATAGGAAAGAAAGAAAGAAAGAAAGAAAGAAAGAAAGAAAGAAGTAAAGAAAGACAGAGAGTAACAATCATATTCAGTATGTGAATGGCAACCCTATAGCTATCCAGAAACAAAAAACAAATGGATAAAAAAACAGAACAAAAACTATGGATGAAAAAGTTAGAAAAATAATCTCATACATCAAAAATAAAAAGTGGACATACACATTATACCAAATACTTTGATATAGTAAAACTGACAACTTGGATGTGGAAATCATACATGAAAAGGTACAAACAGGCAATATTCAATTATTGCCCTTCAAAATATATTCAATTCAATATACACGACTGATGTTGAGCCCAAGGTAGTTGCCAACTGGCCAAGCATGGCACAAAGTAGCCAATGTAGATTCCAACTGGCCCAGTAGCCAAGGTATACGTCAACTGGCCAAGCATAGCAGCCTACTTAAAGAAATGACCACTCCATGACACTGGGAGTAATTAAATTAGCAAAACTTAATTCAAACTAGAAATGCTTGACTTTGCCAGATAGTGGTGTAAAAATGACTATTATTCAAACTCATGCTTTGGCTTCTCCGGCTTGGGAGTTTTTCCCTCTTTTGGAATAACATTTGAATCTTTAAAAAGAGGGGGGGGGGGGGGGGGAGAGGATAAATCCTGTTCTCTGCCGAAATGCATGCTTTATGTTGTTTACAAAGCAATGACTTGGGTTAAAGGGAAGCTACATAAAAGGCTAGACCTTTGTCAGTGTTCAATCTAATTCAATGGTGAATATCTCCATGTTTTGCTCACTTTTTTTCTCTACTGAAGCTTTTTGGCAACTACCTTTTTTTCAAAGCATTTTTTTTTTACACAGAAAAATAGATCCATCAGAAAGTGAAGTACTGTAACGCTTCAAGAGGCTGTGAGTGACAGACATAAATGGCGTCTGCGTCACGTTCCAAGTAAACATGCGGAAAGATTGTTTTGCTTAATTTTCCATCATTCTATATCCTCAAGGACCGGAAACTATCCGTCTCTCTCTCTCACACACTCTCTCCCTTAGTTCCCATAGCCAGAGAGAGACATTGTATTTTTTTTAGCTTAAGGCAATCTTCTTTTTCCTGAAACAATCCTGAAAAATCCAGCGGATCCTCGCCAAAGGCACTCCTCTCGTTCTGTCTGTCCACCCCTCCGTCCGTCCCGCGACTACAGGCTGGTCCAATCGGACGATGCCCCCCCCCTTCCCCCGCCCGCCCCGCCACCCATCTTCAAATCTTTGTAAAAAGCCGACGACGATGCGACGGTCATAGCTTCGGCTGATCAAAGTCCACAGTGAAAGTATCGTCGAAAATGTCAACGTTTTCTCTCCGTTTCGGAGATGCCCTTGTTTTTGTTTTGTTTTGTTTTGTAAGGAAAAAGTTGTTGAGAAAATAAGAACAAAGGAATCCCCCGCCCCTGCGTCCCCCTTGACCACGGGCTGTGACTGACAGCCAGGAAGAGGGGGGGGGGAGGGGGAGGCGGCATGTGTCCACTATACCCTCCGTTGTCCATTATGTGGTTATAAGAGGGCAGTGATGTAAAAGCACCGTTAGTTTTCTGCGCAGGAGGCGTGTCGCAGCCTTTCCTGCGATCAGAACCCACACTCACCCCTCCCCCGCTCCGTACAACCCCACATCTGCCGCCTTCATACGTGCTCCCTTTGCCAGCCGCTGCCGCCGCCGCCTTGGGGACGGGTGTGTGTGTGTTTGTGTGTGGGTCGGGAAGGGGGGGTCGGGGGCGAAGGCTGGCAGAAAATGTTGTCTCTGAGCGAGTGTCGCTATGCAACACGTAGCTTTTATTATATGTTTAACCCCTAGTTCAAGTCCTCTGTCTCCTGATTGGCTCCCTACTACGAGGCTGAGCCCACCCCCTCTCCCTCGCTTGGCCAATCAAGATGACCGACGCGGTGAGTGGGGTTAGGGGGGACTAAATGAAGGGGTCGGTCGGTCGGTCGGTCGGTTGGAGACTCTTCGCAGATCAAAGAGGTCGTTCTCCGGAGGAGAAGTTGAACGGTGACACAGCGCCACACCTTAAGGCTTCCCTTCCGTTACAGTGGTTCCTCCTCCTCCATGGGTTCATCCTCTGGCCTATAGGGAGGAAACACACAGACATTATGAAGAGAGTATCCGTCCTAAAACCAGACACCATCATTTGGGAGGTGAAACCTGTCGACTCAACTCATTATAACCACAATGTTTAACCCATTTAGACCTGAGGACGCATCTGTGTGTCACCGTAGCTTTTTAACCACTTTAACCATTATTTTAAACTTTAGCTGTTGAAAAATAGCAGGCTCAACAACAAGCTGATGGCGTGACACAGAGTGCTGCGATACGAGCTTGTAGATCTGCTATTGTTTTGAAAAATCGTGAAAACGTGTGCAAATCTTTGAATATATTATTCTTTGACAGCGAACGTTTTTAACTCAAATCTTTGCTTCTGGGAGGTCCCTGAAACCTGAAGGCAGTTGTACCTGCCGAAACGTTGGTTTCTATTCTACTCTGCATCCAAATAAACAATCGGCACTTTGGCTATCAGTGTGTGCGGCCACTCTTTTGTCTTTTTAAGACATAACTCTTTAGATGTTTCTGCCGTGAGCTGGCACCACTACCAAGACTGTTGTGCGTTTAGCATCCTCCTGCACAGGTCCCTGAAACAACATATTTTGAGATGGGGGCTCCGCGGCCAATTACATATATTTTTTGAGGTCCTTGACAGGAAATATTTTGAGAACCACAGACAGAGAAACATAGGGTTTTTCATGATTTAGAACAGGGGTTCTCAACGTTTTTGGCCGGGGACCCCCGGAAATGCTTTGGCAATGTCTCGGGACCCCCGCCCCGCCCCCCAATATAAATTGACTGCTACAATAACCTTAAACCATTTTGGGCGGGAACCCCTTTTGGTGTTTTAAGCATTGTTATAATTTAGCTATTGAAAAATAGCAGATCTACAAGCTTGTAGGTCTGCTATTTTTGAATAATCGTGAAAATAAAATTTAAAAAATAAATAAATTTGGCGACACCCCGAAGGGTCGCGACCCACGGGTTGAGAACCCCTGGCTTAGAACACCGTGGCCAGCGCTCCAAGCGTCCTAGACAGCTCTTCTCCCTCGTGGCAGGATGTTTACCTGGTGTCCTAGTTACTCTGGAGCACTTCATTGTTTTTTCTTTGCACTCTATTAACGTGACCATTTAGCCTGTCATTTTGATGATTGAGGGTTTCTGCCATTTACTCCCATCTTGCACTTAGCGTTTAGCATCTGCTAAACGCCTTCATTGTAAATTGCAATATGTGGCTTGAGGGAACGCTTTGCTGGTTTTAAAACTTGATCTACAAAATCCACAATATTGTGTCACGGCAGTGATGTCACTGGATGGTGGAAAGAACTACAGGCTGAATTTGGCAGCGCAGACCATGGAACCAACGTGGAGAGAGAAACCCCAACAGGAACCATTTCGTTAGATCAACTTCTTTCATGTCTGTTCTCTGGTCTGCTGGTACATGTAGGCACATTGACTGCTAATGAGTGTACGTACATTATTTCTCCTTTAAACACTTTAACACTTTGTGTCCGGGTAGCTCAGTCGGTAGAGCTCTCGCCTTTTGACTGCAACGTCATGTGTTCGTACCCAGGCACTGCCAACTCAGCGTCGCTTGATGTCGTGCGGTAAGTACTGGGAGCTGATGGTAGGTGTTGAGCACCACCTCAGCATTCCATCTCCCAGAGGTCTAGAGCATTGAAACGGGGATAGACTCCCGCACCCTGGCTGAAACTTGAATTAAACACTTGCCAGGCTAGCGATTGTCTAGGGACATTTTCGGTCGTAGTGGCTACAGCTGTCATTAAAAAAATATGTTTTTTAGCGAATATCTTAGTTATAATGAAATTGAGTTGATGTGTTTCTTTTTTAAGGGTAACTGTTGCATAATCGCAACATTACACTCGAGGATGGTGCTTTAGCGTCATTAATGGCATGCCTGCGTTGCTGTGGAAACGAGCCGATAAAGCACACCCTCTTGCGGATTATTGCTTAATCACACAGCCATTGCGGAGGGAGGGACACCCACCTCTGGTCCATGGCATTCGAGTTGGCCACGGACAGCAAGGCCATGGCACTGACGGCCTCGATCTCCTCAGAGTCTCCTCGCTTGGCCTCCAGCAGGGACAGGCCCAGCCGTGGCGACGACAGCTGCACCGAGCACCAGTACTTGCCTGGATGGAGGAGAGACAGAGACAAATCACAAGAGAAAATAAATGATTCCAAGACCCAAGAATGGAAGACAAAGGCAATAACGAAGTGGCATCCCTGTGAATCGCGACGGAGGCCCGCTGTCTGATTATTTCCATCGCTAAACGATACGATACAAAGTCAAATGATACGATATGAAATTTGCTGTCAACTCACTCTGGGTCTCCACAACCCTCTCCAGAGATGCAACGGCGTTGGGGTTGGGTCTCTGCTCCACTATGGACTTTGGCAGTGGTTCCAGCTGTGAAGACAGACAGACAGACAGACATCTTGGTTTTAATTATAATTTTATTATTTTAAATACATTAAAAAAAATTATTGATGTTTTGTTGGACTCTTGGATTGCAATTTTAATTGCTTTGTAACTTTTGTCCCCCCTTTTGGCGCCCCTGAACTAGAAACTTAATGATTCCTTCATAATGTGGTTCTGGTTCAAATGAAATGGGAACCTAGACTACAGCTGTGCACCGAGCCTGTTGGGCCTGTGCTGCCACCTTGTGGACGAACCTGAGACTACAGCTGTGCACAGAGCCTGCTGGGTGTGAACTGTGAAGTCAAAGGAACATTTCACTTCACCCCCTCTATCAATTCTATACCATGAAGCTTTGAATTCATAGAAATGTCCTTTTAGTGGCATTCCTTAACAACAGAAAAACAAATCAAGAATCATTTATAAACTCCAAAACACAGTGTAATCCAGGTGTTGGAGGTTATTTTATATATTTACATATTTTTAAATATTTTCCTGTTCTTAATATTTCCCCCAATTCATCAAATATTATTTTCATTTCTGGACGAGTGAATGTAGGTCAGAGCCGAATGGGGGTAATTGTTTCAAAGCTTTACATGAGGTGGGCCGAGCTGAGACCCCTCCCCTCACCTCCTGGCCCAGCAAGGCTGCCACGCAGGCCTCTGAGGCGTCACAGATGGCCGTCAGGTCATGACCCCCCTCCAGCGCCAGCACCACCCTGCCCCCGGCCAGGGTCATCAGCTGCCTGGTCAGGTAGCCGAAACCTGAGGTGAAGAGAGAGAGGGGGGGAGAGGGAGAGGGATAGAGAAGAGAGATAGAGGAATTGAACAAAGAAAAGTTGAGAAGGTGAGAGGAAAGCATATACTGTATAAGTGAATTACATTTACTGCCTTACAGATACCCCTGACAATAACAAGTATTCGCTCCTGGTGGCAGATGCATAATTAAGCTCAAATTCCTCACAATGTGTCGTGACGCACTTTTCAGCACAGATATTTGTGTGTAGACAACACACAAATATCTTAAAAACATCTTAACAATTTTGCCTCCATTTCCTCCATTTAGAAGAAAGGAAAGGAATGCCATGATTCTCTATGTGTGCCTGAGAGGTTTAGTGAAGAAGGGATCTGTCACACTACCTGCTGTAATAATTTATTATGTGACAATGAAGCACTTCTAGTGATGTTCGTGGGCAGGATCGTTAAGTGGCACGCAGGCAGGACAAAATAAAAATCGGAATAACAAAAGGTCAAATCTTTGCTGAAAGAATGCATTAGCATCCGAGGAGGTCTTCAGAGAATAACAGGAATGGAATAGAAATTGAAATAGAAAAAGAACACTTTAAAACCCTTAGAAGATGAAAGACGCCAATTGGCGTCTTCATCAGAATTCCGTAAATGATCAATGACGCCAATTGGCGTCTTCACAGTTTTTGATGAATCTAAACATATTAATATGCTCCGAAGCGCTGTTTAAATTCCTGAGCTTATATTCCAACTACATTACCCAGAAAACCCGTGTCACGTGACACACGTGTACGTGTTGCCATTGGAAGCTGGTCCCACCCCCTGTAAACAGTGGGGGCAGAGGTAGTCTTCATAGTTTTCATTGTTTTGCCTGTTTGCCGTCTCGCCCGAGCGATTTTCTAGCAGAAAAAGTTGAAAGCAGTACTATTTATTTGAGCGAGTTTTGTGGTAGTAGTATTGATCCATACGCGTCCCAGTCGCCTTCTCCAGGCGGAGTAGCCCTGGTCCAGTGCTTACAGCGAGACTCGCTGCTCCCTCCCTCCTTTTTTCATTGTCTCCCCATCGTCGTCCGATGAGCTATACCGGGAAACCATTGAAGAAGACGATCAACCCGGAATGTTTTGAGGTAATCTTATTGTAGAAAATGCCCTTCTATAGTGATCAGAAATCATAAGATGATCGCTACAAATAGATGCTTGGATAATTACTACTACTAGTCAGATCATGACGCCAGAATGACTCACCACGATGGCCCCCAGCCATTAGCCAGCACCGAAGGTGCTGGCTAATGGTGTTGGTCGGTGCATTGGTGCTGGCTAAGGGCTGGAGGGGGGGTTGGTGTCGATGGTTGGTTGGTGCAGTACAAATGTATCGTAGCAGGCATGCACGCATGGCAGTACAAGTATTTTATATTGTAGCGTGCCTTATAGGCGATCTGATCTTTAGAGTAATGTTCGCTCCTTTTATTTACTGTCTACAAAGACGGAGAACAAACATGCATCGTTTACTGAAGCAACGCGTGGTTATGATGACGTTGCTACAAGGATCGGAGGGGGGACGGGGAGTGAAGCTAACAGTAGCGTATTATATAAGATCTGTATGACGTTTCATTGACGTCTGAGCTTGCATGATAATTGCATTCATTGTATATTGTATACAATCATGATTGTACATTGTTTAGTGTGTCTCCGTGTGATGATGATGATGACGATGATGTCAGATAGCCTACGTCCCCCCCCCCCCCCAACTGGCTATTGGCCGGGCTGACTACAGCTAAATGTTTATTTTTATATATTTAGAACTGGCATCGGAGGAGGAGGATGATGATGATGATGATGATGATGAAGACGACGAAGAGTCAAGACTGCGATGGAGTTCTCCGACACTGAACCGGATGCATTCATTCATTTCAGTTGTTGTTTTTTTTTAAATTTAGCCTACACACACACACACCGTCAAGAACAACTGGAATGCAGTGGTTTGGGGACACTGGGGAGTTTGGGGACAACTGTTTTGTATGTAGGCCTATTTATTTTCTGTAATATTTATTATAATTGTATTATGTTAGTAGTCATAAAAAATAAAAGACAAGCTTTTACAATGAGTTAGACCTGTCATGGCTATTTTGTTCACTAGTCTGAGGTTTATGGTTTGACTAAGCGAGTTTCAACTGTGATTTACTCTGTAACGGTAGATGGTAAGAACCCAATTTTTTTGTTATAATACAGTATACATTCAAGTCTATATTTTGATACATATCATGGGCACAAAGTCATATCAAAACAATGTCCTTGGATGAGTTTTTTATCAAAACTGTTTCTTCACAACAGGTTTTTGAGATACATGCATGAATAGACACGGTACTGGTAAGACTATGTAAACATGGTATATATCAAAATGTGCGTTAGAATGTCTAATTTTACCCCAAAAAAGAATTGAGTTTATATGATGTTCCATTTCAGAGCTAGGGGGACTTTTAGCTGGATAGGTCAGATTGATCATGACTGACCATGCTATTTATAGATGGCAAAATATCTACAGTGGTACATGTGAGAAACTTTTTATTTTATTTTAATTGAACTAGACAACTCACCCTTTAAAATGAGATATTGCATGGCTATGTACGCCCAGCAGAAAAAAAGTTATTTAGAAAATAAAACTTCAACCGGTCATAACTTTTTTTGTTGTCCTAGAAACACTACCCAGTGTAAATGCAGGCTCTTTTAAATGGCTTCCAACACCACAACTAAACATTTTATCAACTCAGTTCATTTTTTTCCTGGAAGCAGACAAGCCAAGCTTTCTCTGAAGGTCTTTCGTTGTCACACATTCACAACAGAGAATTTTCAATAAATCATTCAAAAACGCCATTCTGCCATAGAGAAGTCTAAAAACTATATAGAAATCCATGAAACTCTCAAAGAGTTAAAAGATTAATTTGTTTTCTGGTTTTGACATCATTCTGTGTCAGTGACATCGCCTGGCGGTACAATAAGAACCACACAGTGTGTGCATTGCATAGTACGTACATTTGGATGTGAGCGTGTAGCCCCCAAGTGGAGAAGGGTGGCCTTCCACGGCATCGAAGCCCGACGACACCAGCACCACGTCTGGGGCAAACTCATTAGCGATGGGCATGACCACCGACCTGATGGAGGAAGAGAGGGTGGAGCTTTAGAACCCGTTTAGACCTGTGAGGAACGCATCTGTGTCACCTGACCTGAGCTTTTATTTAACCACTTTAACCATTGTTTTAAACTTTAGCCGTTGAAAAATAGCAAATCCACAAGCTTGTGGCGCCGCACCTGCTATTTTTGAAAAATCGTGAAAATGTGGCACAAATCTTTTTAAATCTTTCAAAGCCAATGTTTTTTTTGTTTTGTTTTACTCATATCCTTGCTTCTGGGGGGTCCCTGCAAAAACATATTTTCAGATGGGGGTCGGCGGCCAATTACATATCATTTTTGGGGTGCTTGACATGAAATAGTTTGAGAACCACTGATATAGAAACATATGTTTCTGTTGTGTGCACACAATAATAGCAATTCAAAGCAGTTGTCCTCAAAATCACACCTACAGTCGCTGTCATCAGACCGGAGGGAGCGCTCTATGATCACGGTACCAGCAGCTGCAGCGGCCCCCTCAAGCCTAGTTTATACTCCGTCCCGCGAAGGTGTCGCGCACGTGCCGAGAACGGCCGAGAATAGCAGACCTCTAGCTCACAGCGGTCGCATCCGCGACGCGATGTGAACTTGTATATCAGCCGTTCTCTGTGTGCAATACTCTTGTGTGGTGCGCCTCACTAGCCACCACACAAGAGGAGGTTCGAATAATGCACTGAAACCAGTGCTCCCCCAAAACAAAGCTGTTGGTTTGGGGATCTGTTGGGAACCCGATTACATGAAACAGGCACTTGTGCGTCCAATGTTTGTAAATAAATAGTTGGTCTATTAATCTGTATATTACTGTTTTAGATTAGTAGACTGATGTATTGCGACTAAACTGTTATAATCCCATCCCCCAACTGTCCCAAGAACTTCAGTGTATAACGTATCATGCTTTTCAATTTCAGAATAGACTTTGTCATCTCAAACACATACTGTAGTTGTGTGTGTGTGTGTGTGTGTGTGTGTGTGTGTGTGTGTGTGTGTGTGTGTGTGTGTGTGTGTGTGTGCCTGTGCCTGTGTGCGGACACTACCTGAAGGCTGCCAGGTACTCTACGTCTCCCATGGGCGGTTCGAGACCGCCAGTGAAGGCTACGTTGACGTTGAAGCCCACTCCAGGCCCGCTGCCCACCTGCAGAGGGGAAGCACAGAACAGTACGTGTGCATGAGTGAACAGACTACGCAAACGCCCACCCAATCTAAGTGGGTAACATGTCATTGTTCCCGTTATTATATATGGCCTCAGCTGCCTGACTCAGTGACAAAACGTTTATCTGCATAAGCATTATTGATAACCTAATAATGACATGATGATTGTCCAATACTGTAATGTATGTGCATTATGAGATGCATGTGTGTTCCTGCTCATTCTGTTCTTGCTGCTATGGACATCATAGACATAGATCCACTGTTCTTACTGTATATATTTCTCTGTGTGTGTAATAAACTTTAGAGAAATATGCGTAATACATCGCTGTGTTGGCATTATGTTCTCCGCGCCTGCGACTCGACCAACCACCCCAAAGTTTAGATGGAGACTTCTAGAGGCCTTATAGATGGTCGCCCAAAAAATCACAACAGTTCCGACCGCTCATTTGTCCGACCCATTACTAAGCCTAGCCCAAACCCTAACCACACACGGAAGCCACGCAGTGAGTCTTAACCGGCCACGCAGTCGGACTAACGGGATGTCGGACTAATGCACAGTCCCCGTCTGTGTGTTGGGCAAGCTACTTAGTTATTCTTCATAAAAAGTAAATGAGCTACAAAATAAGTTAATTAGTAAAAGGAGATGCTACTTTGTCTTTTTCCATTTAGGGTCCTATCAATCAGTGTTGACTAATACGACTAAACTATGGTGAAAAATGAGCTATGATGACTAAAACTGACTAAATATATCGACAATTTCGTCAACATAAACTAAAATGTTAGACAGGGACTAGTGGACAAGTGATCCAGTATAAGTAAAAGACACAAGTCATTTTACACTTGGTTGTATGCTGACAATAGCCAATCTACAAGCTCACAACGTGTTGCAGCACGACACTATCGGCTATTTTCTGCAAGTGTAAAATCAGCCATTATGACGGCATCAAGGCCTCGCCAAAATACACTTCAATCGACTAAATCAACCGTAGATTTAGTCGACTAAAATCTTATGATATTTAGTCGACTAAAACTAGACTAACAAGCTGTTTTTCTGTTTTTCTTTGGATTTCTTTTATTGTCTCTGTTTTTGTTATGTATTTTTGTTTTCTTGCATTCACATATATGTTTGATTTCTGTTACATTTTTTTAAACTAGACTAACACTAAAACATTCCAGGTGACTAAAATGTGACTAAAACTAAATGAAAACTATTCAAAAGACTACGACTAAAATCAAAATGTGCTGCACCTGGCTCGCTGATAACAAACTATCTCTACACCTGGGAAAAAACTGAATCCATTCTCTTTGGATCAAACAGTCATCTCAGCAAGGCTGAGATGACTTCTTGGTTAGAGTGGGTGACAATATTATCACACGAAAAGAGGAAATTACCTAACCTAGGTTCCATCCAGGAGGCTAATCTTTCCGGTGATAAAATGGCCACCAACGTAATCAAAAAAGTCAACCAAAGAACAAGATTCCTGGCCTGGGCCGTGGCTCAGCGGTCCAGGCACCTTGGCTGGTAATCCAGTCTGGCAGTGTGCCGCGGGTTCGACTCCCGATCCCGACGGCCTTTACTGCATGTCTTCCCCCCCATCTCTCTCCCCATTTCCTGTCAGCCTATTGTCTGTCCCTCCATAAAAAATAAAGGCGAAAGCCACAAAAAAAAAAAAACATTAAGAACAAGATTCCTATACAGGATCTCCTCACTGGTCAACAGAAACACCTTGTAACAGGAGCCCTCGTACAAGGTTTCTTCGACTATGCATGCACCTCTTGGTACCACAGCACCTCAAAGGCCCTCAAAACAAGGCTCCAGACTTCCCAAAACATACAGGTCAGGCTACTACTTCAATCAATCAATCAATGCTGTCAAAATCAACACCGGTACAGTGTGAACCACACACACACACACACACACACGCACACCCCTACCTCGTCTGGGGCACCGCTGCCAGGGAAGAAGTTGCCGTCGTCATAGCGATGGATGGAGATGTAAAGCACGTTGGGGTCGTCGTAGAAGGCTTGCTGAGTACCGTTGCCATGGTGAACGTCCTGTAAGGGGTTAAAGAGCACACAGAACGCCATCCATTGGCTCGTTGAATCCTCCAAAAAAATACAGGCGAGGTAAGGTTATTATTATAGTGTTTCATAACTATATTTAGTTTTTGAGGGGCGCTAGGCCCCTTCCATATTCAGCTATTAGTGTGGATTTCCGTCGTACACAAACATTAAATTCCCATAGACAATGAATGGAGAATTTTACGTCATAGTGTCTGAGCAAATAGGCATAGTGTCTATTTTACGTCATGATGATGTACGATGGTAAAAGCGCCCCTCACTTCACACGGGTGTGATGTTTGAGGGGCGCTAGCCCCTAGACAGCTTTTTACCCCGCACGTCTCAAAATTTGCCATTGACAATGAAAGGAGAAATTAGGTCAAATTTCCGCCAAATCTGACGTAAATTTGTGGCAACAGGCATTCTGATTGGCCAGTATGAGACAGTATTAGTCGACTAAAATGTTATGATATTTAGTCGACTAAAACTACTAAAACATTCCAGGTGACTAAAATGTGACAAAAACTAAATGAAAACTACCAGTATTCAAGAGACTAAAACTAAAATCTAAATTTGCTGTCAAAATCAACACTGCTTCCAGACAACCGAACCACAGTCTACTGTCCTAGTTAACTCTAACGTTTCTATTTCCGTGCATTCCTGTTATTCTCTGAAGACCATTCTTTCGGCAAATATTTGAGAAGACCTTTTGTTGTTCAGATTTCTATTTTGTCCTGCTTTTGCGTGCCACTTAATGATCCTGCCCACGGACATCACTTGAAGTTCAAGTGGTCCATTGTCACATAATAAAATATGATGCAGGTAGTGTGACAGATCCCTTCTTCACTAAACCTCTCAGGCACGTAGAGAATTATGGCATGCGGACCGTCAGCCTACGCTGACACAGAAAGTATTATCTGGCTTAAACCTTGTCATTACAGAAGGCTCAACTGCTCCGAGCAGGTGTCAGTAATACGGTAGAGTCCAAGATTGGCCGTTTT
>NC_136803.1:9572451-9574050 GCF_951216825.1 Electrona antarctica | reverse complement strand
CTACCGCTACCGCGTCCATGTACGAAACAGGCAAAATAGGCCTATCTCACAGCCCGCTTTCCACGCCCACTTCCGGTAAATAGTGGTGTCATTTAACATTAGCATTTACACGTTTTTTTCTCTGGAGAATCTAAGTACATTTTCTAATGTAAAAATGTGACAGACCAATATTATTATGAAGCAAACAAGATGGTAAATCAGCTCAAACAGATAGAACAAACCTTACCTTGAGAAAACAAAAGTTGTAGACTTCTTAAATTACCTCTGTTAACATGTAGCGTCTATGGAGTGACGTCACGCTATCACCACTAACCCCGAAAGGGGGCGTATTAAGGGGGCGGGAAAATTCTGTGAGATAGGCTTATCCCTGCATGCACGCGTGTGCACGCGCGCATGCCGAATTTAGTGACATTATGGCTCATATTAATAATGAGATGAAGTACCATGATACCATGATCGCCTAATAAAACATTAATTCGAGCTCCCGCTAGACAAAACAATGATCGCATCACTAGTAGGCCTCTGTGGGCCTCAGTAGACCAGGGGGTATGAGTACTTTCGTTTCAGACAGAACAACAAGAGCCACTCTCCTTTGCTCATGTTGCACATTTAGCTGGCACTCGGCACCTACCGCCCCCTATGGGAACGGGAGTCAAGAGAGTTACAGTAAGTGAGACCATGCTCTGTGTGTCTTTGCAGAGGGAGACTGACCCAGTCCACGATGAGGATCCTGTTGACGTTCAGTCTCTGCTGGAGGAGCTTGGCTGCGATGGCCACCGAGTTGAAGTAACAGAAACCCCTGGAGAGGAAAACAAGAACGACAAGAAAGTCCTCAAAGCTGACTTCGCACACCGCGTGGCCCATTATTTATTCGGCATTTGAGCCACGGACCACCATTTGATGACATTTAGCCTCTCAGACCCAAGACTGAGAATATTTTTGTTGTCGTTGGACAAGATTTTGTCCACAATTCCATGCTGTATTGATGTTGGCACCATTAGGAGAGATAACGGGCAAACGTTGAATAGTGTAGACTTTTCAACATAGACTAGTAAATTAAGTAATGCAGATGTTTAACAATAATGAAACCCTTGAGAGATCTAATAAGGGTCCATTTGGTTACCAAGTAAAAGTCTGGAATTCAAAATGTACTTGAGTAAAAGTACAAAAGAATTGGCATCAAAATGTACTAAAGTACAAGCTTGTAGATCGGCTATTTACAATTGGCCGAAATGTTGGCTGAAGTGTTCAATGTATGTTTTGTAATAATAATCAAAGTAACTAGTAACTAAAGTATTCAAATAAATGTCGTGGAGTAAAAGTACAATATTTGCCTCTGATAAAATCTGATAGATCTGCTATTTTTCAACGGCTAAAGTTTAAAACAATGGTTAAAAGTGGTTTAACCCATTTTGGGCGGGAACCCCTTTTGGTGTTAGCATTATGTTATGCTTTAGCTATTGAAAAATAGCAGATCTACAAGCTCGTAGCGCGCCACCAAGTGGCGCGCTACGAGCTTGTAGGTCTGCTATTTTTGAAAAATGGAAGAACGACTGACATAGAAACATAGCTTTTTCAGAAAACTGTCAGGATGTAGAA
>NC_136803.1:9532451-9567451 GCF_951216825.1 Electrona antarctica | reverse complement strand
AATTAAACGGGGTGACAATCACTGCTAGAGCCGTACAAATCTTACATTTTAGGGGTCCCTGGCATATCCTTTCAAATGGGGTTCCGCAGGCTAATTAGTGTCAATGTCGGGGTCCTTGACATGAAAAAGTTTGGGAACCACTGGTCTAAATTAGTAGTTCTCCCACTTTTCAAAAATGGCAGATGTACAAGCTTACAGCTTATATATCTGCTATTTTTTGTTTTTAATGTAAAATCAAATGTATTAATTTATGAAAATGTAGTATTTCATTTTCGACAAAATCTAAAAGGACACTAACAGATGCTTTCCCGGTTTCAATGGGTAAACAATATCTGTTAAATTCATTATTATTTAAAATTACAAAGTCGCGCTCCGGATATCAAGGTTTAACCATGCGTAGTGCGTACTGTATGTATATTGTATACAGTATGTATGTATATGTACTGTGTAGTACATACTAGGGCATTAAGCAACTAGTCGACTAGTTTACTAGTCGACTAGTAAATCCACTAGTCGACCTTGATGGTACTAGTCGACTAGTTGATAAGAAAACATTTTGTAGGCCTCAATTTTGTAATTTTGTAGGCCTCAATATCAGGTAGATTATAGTTATAGTCACCAATGTACACAGTTTTTAAATGTACAAATATTATTTCCAAAAAAACAAAAAACAAAACATAAAAGGTGGTTTAACAACTAGTCGACTAATAAACTAGGCAACTAGTCAACTAGTAAAAATGACTAGAAGTGAATGCCCTAGTACATACACACATGCAATGCAAGATAGATGGACTGTTTTAAAACTGCAACTACAAGTTATGACCAGAAGGAGGCAGACTAAACAAATGATGCGGTGTTGACATTAATTCGTCATGATCAAACCTTTCAGCTCTTAGACAGGACAGCGCCGAGAGACAACGAGACATGACCAAGCACAATCAAAGTTCCTCGCGCCTCACAAACTCATTCAGATCATTGCCACTTAATTTGCACCCACTAACATGGACACTGGACAGCCCCCAAGACAAGAACAATCAATTGTACTTCACCCATTTTGACCTGAGATCAGAATCTAAAAATGTCTTCTACATCCTGACAGTTTTCTGAAAAAAATGTTTATATGTCAGTCGTTCTTCGATTTTTCAATAGCTAAAGCATAGCATAATGCTAACACCAAAAGGGGTTCCCGCCCAAAATGGGTTAACAAAAGAGACATCTTAGTTTGGTAGGCTCAATCTACCGTCAACCATTATTCTTTTGTTCCTGTTGTCTTATCTTATGGAAACCTCACGTTATCCGTTAAGTTAAGATCATTCTCTTTTGCCCCTCGCCGTCTGTTGTTACTGTACAAAAGCATTATTACAGGATTAACACCTTGGCTGCTAATCCAGTCTGGCAGCGTGCCGCGGGTTCGACTCCCGATCCCGACGGCCTTTACTGCATGTCACCCCCAACATCTCTCCCCCCCATTTCCTGTCAGCCTACTGTCTGTCCCTCTATAAAAAAATATAAAATAAAGGTGAAAGCCAAAAAAAAACCAACATTATTATAATTCAACCTGGTCTGTTGTATTGTTCCCCGACTGTGTTTTCACTATAGATTGTCCATCATGCCTGACAACCTTTGAGTATTGCCTGGACGAAGACACAGCACTTTGAAATAGCAAAACGTTTGTTTTAACCCATTTAGGCCTGACGTCGAAAAAAAAAAAAAGTCTTATAAATCCTGACAGTTTTCTGAAAACCCTATGTTTCTATGTCAGTGGTGCTCAATATTTCATGTCAAGGACCCCAGAAATTATCTGTAATTGGCCACCGACCCCATCTGAAAATATGTTGTTCCAGGAACCCCTCAGAAGCAAAGATTTGAGTTAAAATGTTTGCTCTGAAAGAATATTCAATGATTTGCGCTGCATTTTCACGTTTTTTTCAAAAATAGCAGACCTACAAGCTATGAGCTTGTAGATCTGCTATTTTTAAGTAGCTAAAGTACAACATAATGCTTAGTTAAAACACCAAAAGGGGTTCCCGTCCAATTTGGGTTAATAAGGGTTTGTCCCTTCAGCCATTGCTGCACCAAACAAAGTGCCTCGCTGATGATGGTTCTGTGTATACTGGGGACTGATGATGGTTCTGTGTATACTGGGGACTGCATCTATTGTCTTGGTGTGATGATGGTTCTGTGTATACTGGGGACTGCATCTATTGTCTTGGTGTGATGTTGTTGTGTGTATACTGGGGACTGCATCTATTGTCTTGGTGTGATGGTTCTGTGTATACTGGGGACCGCATCTATTGTCTTGGTGTGATGGTTCTGTGTATACTGGGGACTTCATCTATTGTCTTGGTGTGATGGTTCTGTGTATACTGGGGACCGCATCTATTGTCTTGGTGTGATGGTTCTGTGTATACTGGGGACTGCATCTATTGTCTTGGTGTGATGATGGTTCTGTGTATACTGGGGACTGCATCTATTGTCTTGGTGTGATGGTTCTGTGTATACTGGGGACTGCATCTATTGTCTTGGTGTGATGGTTCTGTGTATACTGGGGACTGCATCTATTGTCTTGGTGTGATGATGGTTCTGTGTATACTGGGGACTGCATCTATTGTCTTGGTGTGATGGTTCTGTGTATACTGGGGACCGCATCTATTGTCTTGGTGTGATGGTTCTGTGTGTATACTGGGGACTGCATCTATTGTCTTGGTGTGATGGTTCTGTGTAAACTGGGGACTCCATCTATTGTCTTGGTGTGATGGTTCTGTGTAAACTGGGGACTGCATCTATTGTCTTGGTGTGATGGTTCTGTGTAAACTGGGGACTCCATCTATTGTCTTGGTGTGATGGTTCTGTGTAAACTGGGGACTCCATCTATTGTCTTGGTGTGATGGTTCTGTGTATACTGGAGACCTCATCTATTGTCTTGGTGTGATGGTTCTGTGTATACTGGGGACCGCATCTATTGTCTTGGTGTGATGGTTCTGTGTATACTGGAGACCTCATCTATTGTCTTGGTGTGATGGTTCTGTGTATACTGGGGACTGCATCTATTGTCTTGGTGTGATGGTTCTGTGTATACTGGGGACCTCATCTATTGTCTTGGTGTGATGGTTCTGTGTATACTGGGGACCGCATCTATTGTCTTGGTGTGATGGTTCTGTGTATACTGGAGACCTCATCTATTGTCTTGGTGTGATGGTTCTGTGTATACTGGGGACTTCATCTATTGTCTTGGTGTGATGGTTCTGTGTATACTGGGGACCTCATCTATTGTCTTGGTGTGATGGTTCTGTGTATACTGGGGACTGCATCTATTGTCTTGGTGTGATGGTTCTGTGTATACTGGGGACCTCATCTATTGTCTTGGTGTGATGATGGTTCTGTGTATACTGGGGACTGCATCTATTGTCTTGGTGTGATGTTGTTTTGTGCTACCGTATGATTAAGTGTTTTTTTATGTCGGAACAGACTGTGAAGATGAATATCCCTGAGGGGAAATAAAGACTATTATTATTATTATTATGATTATTATCACGCTCTGTGTTTTGTGTTACCGTCAACATCTATTGCAGCAGTACAGTATAGCCTGCTGGCTGCATCGTGCCAAATACACACAAGACGGATTTCTGCACAGATCTATAAATCGGCAATCAATCAGTATAACACAGTCTGTACAGTAAGTCTCTATAACTTCAGACATAATCATCAGTTTTTACTTGAAAGCAGAGAAAGACAAAGAATACATGTAACCCAGGTCTCCGCTGGAATCGAACAAGGTAGAGCCCAGGATTACATTAGATCATTGACAAAAATGGGTTACAAAATCATGGGATAAAAATGTAGGGAAAAAAATAAGCTAACTCCTATTAGGAGGTGTAGTTCTAGACTCTATATAGCATTCAGGAGGTGTAGTTCTAGACTCTATATAGCATTCAGGAGGTGTAGTTCCAGACTCTATATAGCATTCAGGAGGTGTAGTTCCAGACTCTATATAGCATTCAGGAGGTGTAGTTCCAGGCTCTATATAGCATTCAGGAGGTGTAGTTCCAGACTCTATATAGCATTCAGGAGGTGTAGTTCCAGACTCTATATAACATTCAGGAGGTGTAGTTCCAGACTCTATATAACATTCAGGAGGTGTAGTTCCAGACTCTATATAACATTCAGGAGGTGTAGTTCCAGACTCTATATAACATTCAGGAGGTGTAGTTCCAGACTCTATATAACATTCAGGAGGTGTAGTTCCAGACTCTATATAACATTCAGGAGGTGTAGTTCCAGACTCTATAAAACATTCAGGAGGTGTAGTTCTAGACTCTATATAGCATTCAGGAGGTGTAGTTCCAGACTCTATATAACATTCAGGAGGTGTAGTTCTAGACTCTATATAGCATTCAGGAGGTGTAGTTCTAGACTCTATATAGCATTCAGGAGGTGTAGTTCTAGACTCTATATATAGCATTCAGGAGGTGTAGTTCTAGACTCTATATAGCATTCAGGAGGTGTAGTTCTAGACTCTATATAGCATTCAGGAGATTGTGGAATAGTTACCTGTCTGAAGAGCATCTCCTGCTCGGCCTGCCGAAGCTGCAGGACCTCCTCCTGGATCTCCTGGAGCTCCTGGAGCTCGTGGGGGTCGGGCGGCTCCTGCTTGATGGTGATGCCTGGCAGCAGCCCGTCCTGGTGCTCTCGGAGCTCCTCCTCCGTCTCCTCAGGGTGGCTCTGGTGCTGCCGGCCCCCCGGATCGCTGCCGGTCTTGGACATCATCTGGAGGGAAAGGGGAGCAGAGAGAGAGAGAGAGAGAGTCACTCACAGTCTTGTCTACTTGACTCCCATAGAGTCCAGTGCATTCCGTGAACGTCCGGCCCAGGGCTTTGGCACTAGAAAGGTACTTTCAGACGGGCATCGATGAACGCAGACGTTGTCGCCTGGATCAGCGACAGGTCTGCTCATGAGGGGCGCGACAACGCAAGCGTACAAAAAAAAAAGCTCAAAGGAATCCAGGTCTGGTCAGTCGCGGGCGCGTGCACGGAACGAGCATGCGTGCGACACTTTCACGGGGCCGCGCCCACGTGAATACGTTTGCGTAGTTGCCCCTCGACTTCTCTGTGCGTAAAGAAAAACCAGTTCACCCGGGTGTGATTTAATTACGTCAGAAATTATTTTGAACATAGCAACCATGCTCATTTTTTCTGCACACAAAAGCCAGTTGTAGGAGTGGTTTACAACACTCAAAAATCACACCCGTGTGAACTGAGTGGTGTAAGGTTTTATATAGCATGATCAGCTGTGGTCTGACGTAATGTCTGACGTAATGAAATCACACCCGGATGTGATTTCACAACTGGCTTTATTTGTGCAGAAAAAATGAGCATGGTTGCTACGGTCATCCAGTTCACCCGGGTGTGATTTAATTACGTCAGAAATTATTTTGAACATAGCAACCATGCTCATTTTTTCTGCACACAAAAGCCAGTTGTAGGAGTGGTTTACAACACTCAAAAAAAATGCAGGTCTGATTGAAAATGTATTACTAGGCGCGTTAATCGCTGCCCGCTTGAAAGGACCTTTAGGCTCTCTATAGAGCCGCCATTGGACCATGACTCCATGCCATGAAGTGAACGGAGTTTATACAACTCTCTCGTCTACAGCAGGGGTTCTCAACGCTTTTGGCCGGGGACCCCCGGAAATGCTTTGGCAATGTCTCGGGACCCCTGCCCCGCCCCCTCCCGACCCCCAATATAAATTGACTGCTACAATAACCTTAACCCATTTTGGGCGGGAACCCCTTTTGGTGTTTTAAGCATTGTTATAATTTAGCTATTGAAAAATAGCAGATCTACAAGCTCGTAGCGCGCCACCGAGTGGCGCGCTACGAGCTTGTAGGTCTGCTATTTTTGAAAAATCGTGAAAATAAAAAATTTAAAAAAATCTTTTTTTTTTTTGAAAATAATTTGGGGACCCCCTAAAATAATTTGGCGACCCCCCGAGGGGTCGCGACCCACGGGTTGAGAACCCCTGCTCTATAGCCACCCGGAGCCGCCATTGGACTGACCCCATGCCATGAAGTGAACAGAGTTTATACAACTCTCTCGTCTACAGTATAGCTCTGGTGTAGACACACAGCTCTCTTTCTGGTGTCCACACAGGTATCCACTGATCTAAACATCCTCCGTGTTCGTTGAACTCGGAGAGTGTCAAGGTTTGGCCCATAAGGCCCTGTTTTATACTTGGTTGTGTAATGCAGGGGTTCTCAACCCGTGGGTCGCGACCCCTCGGGGGGTCGCCAAATTATTTTAGGGGGTCCCCAAATTATTTTCGAAAAAAAAGAAAGAAAAAAAGATTCTTTTTTAAAATTTTATTTTCACGATTTTTCAAAAATAGCAGACCTACAAGCTCGTAGCGCGCCACTCGGTGGCGCGCTATGAGCTTGTAGATCTGCTATTTTTCAATAGCTAAATTATAACAATGCTTAAAACACCAAAAGGGGTTCCCGCCCAAAATGGTTTAAGGTTATTGTAGCAGTCAATTTATATTGGGGGTCGGGAGGGGGCGGGGCGGGGGTCCCGATACATTGCCAAAGCATTTCCGGGGGTCCCCGGCCAAAAACGTTGAGAACCCCTGGTGTAATGTGTGAGCACCGAAAACAGACGATCTACAAGCTCACGACGCGTCTAAACGCCATGCATTGTCAGCTTGTAATTCTGCGAGTTATTGGTGCGTGACACCGGAACGTAGTTAAGTATAAATCAGGCTTCAGGTTCCATTACTAAAAGAGGAAGGAGGGAGAGAGAGAGAGAGAGAGAGAGAGAGAGACGGGAAAAGCCAGAGAAAAACAGAGACCTTTGCCATAAGTCTCAAGAGTACGACAGGTGTGCTTTGCGTATGTGTTGTATGTCTGTGTGTGTGTGTATGTGTGTGTGTGTGTGTGTGTGTGTTCCCCAGAGCTGTTGGCCACCAGGCCCCCTGGCACAGTGCTAGGGGGCACCATTGACGTCAGAACATTCACTGGCTCCCTCATCAAACCCCCCCCCCCCCCCCCCCCCCCCCGCGACCCGCCCACCCCCACGTTTTTATCTCCCTCTCAAAACAAGCTGCTCTTTACCCCACTTTTCGGTGCCAAATGCCAACGTCCCTCGCTCGTGACGAGAACCTAAACCAACCCCACCCCTCCATCTCCCCTTCCCCAGGGTTTGTTGCACGCACATTTGTGGCACACGCGGACGCACCTGAAGACTTGTGCATAACTGTCAGTGCTCTGACCACAAGCTACTGTTGAGTGTTGTTGACTTGTTGTTGGTCATGGACTGGATTTGAAGCCACAGCCTGCTACTACAGTATGCGTTGCACAACAAGGCACGCGCCTTACCTCCCATGGCCACAAGGGTGCCACACACTGTCTGTCATATACAGCTACAGTACTGTATGTGAGTCAACCATGGACCACTGCCACCACCACGCCAATGACATGGTTAGTACTGTAATAATACATAACAATAAAATGAGTCAAAGAATGTGGTTCAGATGAACACACAGTAGAAACAAAGAATGTAATATCAACACAATGCTGTAAAATACAGATAAAAAATATAATAAAACATGATCAAACTGATATGATGATGAAGGTTATTGTCCGCCTTTGTCTATGACTTTTGTTGTGATACACTTTACATTTGACTTTGTGTATGACAGAGATAGCCGATTTGCTCGTCCACATATGACGTAAATTCTCTGTGTAAGACGAAAATCTACACTAATAGCTGAATATAGGAGGGGCTAGCACCCCTAAAAATGGAGTACTTTTTTTTAAATTATTTTTTATTATCCCACGATTTTGTAACCCATTTTTTCACCCCTGTGTCAATTATCTAATGTGATCCTGGGCTCTATACACACCCTCCGCCAACCTAGTCCCCATATATGGGAGAGCAACGGACTTGAACTCATGCTTCCCTCATGCCTGAGTGTCCAAGTTGCTCCTTTACACCTGACAGGGGGGAGTTTCCCTGGTTGGACGTAGTGCGTGGAAGGAACACGTTATTCCAACCAGTTCCTTTCCCCTCCATCAGGCGCCCCGGCTGGCCAGGGGGAGGCAGTTTTTTTAGAGACCAGGATTACTGCATGTTTTTGTGAGGGTACCTACCCTAGGGGACACGGGGAGAACAGGCAAACTCCACACAGAAAGGCCCTTTCGCCAACCCCGCCTTTGTAAAATTGAGTACTTTGTCCAACAACTGCATGAGTATAAATCAGGCTTTAGTGACAGGCGGGGTGACAGGGCGCTGCTCGCTCCGCAGACACAGACGCAGCCTTGTCAACAACGTGAGAGACTCTGTCCTCAGGAAGGAACAGCAGCCGCTAATATACAGATGTATGTCGGCGTGAAAAGATGCCACTTGAAAGACTCCAGGTGACAGATGGAGGGAGGGAGAGCACTGAGCAGGGAGAGGGGGGAGAGAGGGAGAGGGAGGGGGGGGGGAGAGAGGGGGAGAAAGAGAGGGGGGGGGGGGGAGAGAGAGAGAGGGGGGGGGGTGGAGGGAGAGGGAGGGAGAGAGAGCAGAGAGGGGGGGGGGGGGGAGAGGGGGAGAGAGAGATAGAGGGGGGGTTGAAGGAGAGGGGGGGAGAGAGAGAGAGCAGAGAGGGGGGGAGAGAAGGAGAGTGGGGAGAGAGAGAGAAAAGGGGGGAGAGGGCAGGAGAGAGAGAGGGGAGAGATTTGGACAGGAGAGCACTGAAAAGGAGAGGCGAAGAGCGAGAGAAGGGGGAGAGGCGAGACAAGATATACGAAGATATAGAACAGAGTGCGAGGAAGAGGAAGAGGACTATTGGAGGTGAGGGGATAGGAGAGGAGTCAAGGAGAGGAGAGAGAAGGAAGATATAGAAAAGAGCAAGGAGAGAGAAAGGAGTAGATTGGATCTGAGAGGAGAGGAGAGGAGAGGAGAGGAGAGGAGAGGAGAGGAGAGGAGAGGAGAGGAGAGGAAAGCCCTGGTTTCATCCACCCACCTCCTCTGTGCTGTGTCGAGTACAGCTCTAGAATAGGAATAAGGCTGACTGGAGTATACAGCTGCTCACAGCTTCCTGCACGACCATATAAGGAGGCGGCTTCCGCTCCGTTGCCATGGCAGCGCAGAGCTACTGTACCTCCAGCCCGTGGCAACTGTGTCGGCCCCCCCAGTCGCCGAGGGGGGGGGGCTGCGTGCACAAACACGTGTGCGCACGTACGCAGCCACGCACTCACAAGGCTACCTCGCCACACACCTATATACCTGCCTCCACACTCTGTGACACACGCACACCCACTCACAGACAGTGTGAGAGACAGTGTGTGTGTATGTATGTGTGCGGTATATTATAATTATGAGCACAAGAATGGAAGCGGACAACTGCACACGGACACTACTGAATGGACATGGCCCAATGAAGCTATGAAAACGCACACGCACGCACGCACGCGCACGCGCACACGCACACACACACACACACACACCTTTGTATTACTATACTTACTAGACATGACAACATTACAGTACAGCGATTTCATGAATGAAAACATAAAATAGTGGGCAATTTTCAGCTCTAAACCCTCACGCCAAAAATAGCCGATCTACAAGCTCATCAGCCATTATCAGCTTTAGCGTTACAGTAGTTTGCCCATGATTGAGTGCACGACACCGGCACCCAAACAGGTATATATCAGGCATAAGTCTGCCGCTAAAGCCAGCTCTCCACCAAACAGGCGACTACAGATTACTACAGACCGTCAGTCCAATGAAGTCGGGAGTTCAGTCAGTTGGAAGGAAGGTGTGATTTTTGAGTGGTGCACTCCAAGGAACAGCAATGTTCCTTGGAGTGCAGGGGGAGAGAGAGAGGCAGGGGGAGAGGGGAGTTGCACCACTCAGTTCACACAGGTGTGCTTTTTTTTTGCTGAATGTACCCAAGTTGCTACCCAGTCTCGTAAATATGTACGGAATTGCAATTCCGTGCATACACGCCTAGAATACCCCAAAATCCGTGCATATGACACTGAAATCCCCCCCATAGACAATGACGAGAATCGTTTCCCAATTGTAAGTTTAACTCCCCAAATCTATTTAACCACAAAACCACCATTTATCTTGTGATGACCGAATTCTGTTGAATTGAAAATGGTGGACCCTGTTGTAAACAAGTGTACTGCTTTATCATGGTGTCATCCATAGTAACAGGTTTTGCATCTTGAGTTGGGCTTTCATTTGAAATATAGCCATTCTGCATACTGTCAATCAATCAATCAATCAATCAATCAATCAATCAATCAATCAAAACCGGGAACATTTTCCTCACAATGTGTATTTCTCAACTTCTACTAT
Organism: Electrona antarctica; assembly: GCF_951216825.1. Lineage (NCBI taxonomy): Eukaryota > Metazoa > Chordata > Actinopteri > Myctophiformes > Myctophidae > Electrona > Electrona antarctica. The sequence goes on along the minus strand of NC_136803.1, from coordinate 9,557,105 downwards.
AGATGTGGGGACATTTTACTATCACAAGTTTAGAGGGTATGCGCATGCATTAAGTCAGTGGCAAAGCCCCTTTAACATCGTTTAACGTTGTTTAATGGTAATCAGATAGGGATTTTCTGTTTGGATGTATGGGCTGTCAGGGCCAGAAAGTAGTTTTTTGCCTCTCAGTAACCGTTCCCGCATTACTTATGAGGATGATAAAGAGTACTTTTTTTAAAAATTGACCTTATTGACCTGTGGTTTATTTTGAACTGTACCCATTCTACACTGTGAATACAAATTTCAATCAATCAATCAATCAATCAATCAATCAATCAATCAATCCATCACACCCACACACCACCACCTGTCTGACCTTGTTGAGGTGGAGCTGCTGCTGCTGGAACTGCTGCTTGTGTTTCTCCAGGAACTGCTGGTGCTGCTGCTGCACCACCAACTGCTGCAGCGCCAGGGCCTGGGCGTGGGCCTGGGGCGTCCCACTGCCCTGGGGCAGGGGCGCCGACTGGGTGCGCCCCAAGGGACGGTGCTGCCGCTGGAGCTTGGCCATGGTGGCGGCCGCCGCAGGCAACGACAGACCGCTCACACCTGAGGGGAGAGAGAGAGAGAGAGAGAGAGAGAGAGAGAGAGAGAGAGGAGCAGTGTTGTTTTTGGCAGCAAATTTTGATTTTAGTTTTAGTCATAGTCTCTTGAATGGTTTTCCCTTAGTTTTAGTCACATTTTAGTCACCTGGAATGTTTTAGTGTTAGTCCAGTTTTAGTCGACTAAATGTCATAAGGTTTTAGTCGACTAAATCTACAGGTGATTTAGTCGACTAAAATGTATTTCGGCGGGTCTTGATGCCGTCGTAATGGCTGATTTTACACTTGCTGAAAATAGCCGATCTACAAGCTCACAACGCGTCGCGTTTTTATTTGTTGACGAAATTGTCAATATATTTAGTCCTAGTTTTAGTCATCATAGCTTAGTTTTCATTTAGTTTCCATTTCGTTTTCGTCAGTGGAAAAAGGTAGTCGACGAATAATTTTCGTCTTAGTTTTAGTCGACGAAAACAACACTGGAGAGGAGGAGTGCAATGTTCAGTTGTTGGAGCCATCTTAAACCCACCGGCATTAAAAGAAAAAAACACTCAAAACATTCAAAACCGCGCAACGATGTTAGGAGCATCGTATAATGAAGGATGTTCACTAAGATCCAAGCATGTTCTCCGAGATGCAGGGATTTTCACGAACCTTATGTTGCGTTCACACGGGGGCAGACGCAAAGACGCAGTCTAGCATTCATCGTCAATGGAAGCCAGCGACACGAAGCTACGAATCAAATCCGACGCGTGTAGCTGCTGCTAAAGCTACAACAGCTACACATACACTGTGTAGCGTTGCATTTTTGTATCTTTTGCATCTGCCCGTGTGAACGCAATATTACAGTTTCATCAAGCGAACCAGGGGATACGGTCGCAGGTGATGGTGAATGGAATCCGTCTCAGTAAATCCAGCATTTGTGCACCATTAGTTACATGCTATGGCCCTCATTTATCAACGCGGATTTGGGTGTACACCTGGTGTACACCAGGTGTACAGCCGGTGTACACCCGGTGTACACCCGGTGTACACCCAGTGTACACCCATATTTGGGTGTACACCCATATTTGGGTGTACACCGCCTTGATAAATGAGGGCCTATATGTACTCTAGGTTACTTGCATGTATCGTACACACTATACAGTATGCGTGTTCAGTACAGCAGCAATTTGCAGAGCGGTGCTAAGAAAACAATATAGCGTGTTGGGCGCGTATGGCCATACACCAATGACAGTGAGAACCGATGCAAACTATAAATATCCAAGAAGAGTCGTTGACAGTAAACCTGCCCTGCCATGTCAACAGCAGAGAACAACTCGCAGCGAGCGCCTACACTTCTTCATGCACAAACTTCTGCAGTTTGACGAGGATAAGAATAAAATGGTAGTCTTCTATCCTTCAGAGTGTCCTTATATATATTTTACTTTTTGGCTTAGTAGCCCTTACATCACTATCTTAGTCTGGTGGACCGGGGGTCCACCAGATCTCTGTACTTGGTCCCCTCCTATTTTCTTTTTTTCTTATGTTTTTTTTTTGGCTTTCACCTTTATTTTGTATATTTTATGGAGGGACAGACAGTAGGCTGACAGGAAATGGGGAGAGAGATGGGGGGAAGACATGCAGTAAGGGCCGTCGGGATCGGGAGTCAAACCCGCGGCACACTGCCAGACTGGATTGCCAGTCAAGGTGCCTGGACCACTGAGCCATGGCCCAGGCCCCCTCCTATTTTCATCTAGCAAATCTTCACCAGAAATAGCCACACTACTGAAAAATGTATTGGATATTTTCACCACATTATGACATGCCTGGAATAGGGACTCTACACACTCATGCTATTACAGTGGATTCTTTTTTATGCCCATGGTTGCTACCCATATTCTTTGCCTGTGTGTATGTGTGGTGTTCTGTGTTCTGGTATGTGTTGCGTGTATGTATACCTCGCAACTCCTTGTACTGTATCTGTTGTGTCCCTGCGTGTGCTGTGGTAGCTTGCATCGCCTAAAGAATCTAAGCAATCATCTACCGTAATTTCCGGACTATAAGCCGCTACTTTTTCCCCATGCTTTGAACCCTGCGGCCTATACAACGGTGCGGCTAATCTATGGATTTGTACAGCTAACGGCCACTAGGGGACCTTCTAAATCTATCTCTATGGCCGGTTATGGCCTCTATGCGGCTTATAGTGCAGTGCGGCTTGTATATGTATGTACACATCTGTTTTTTCCCCTAAATGTAGCTGGTGCGGCTTATATTCAGGTGCGGCTTATAGTCCGGAAATTACGGTAATTGTTTTTAGCTCATGAACATTTTAGCTTTTTTTGGGGAACGTTTTTTTTTTACGTTTTTAAATAATAATAAAAACAAAATGTAGGAAACAAAAAATAAAGGGACCCATAAAATGTGTCCGCGACCCACAAAAGGGTCCCGACCCAGTGTTCTAATCTTTCTAGAGATAGAGAGATTTAAGCGTTTACCTTTTTTCTTTTATTTCCCGTTATTTTTTATCTGAGAATTTGGATGAAACCATCAGTGCACGATGGTGTGTCCGCCTGCGCTGCACCTGCGTGTGCGTCAGCGGCCCATTCAGACCGGTGCCAGCTCAAAATAGCATACTGGTCTGTCAGCGAGCTAATGGGAACGGCCTTCTGCTCACATGCTCCTCTGTACGAGGATGGCCAGTGGTGGAAAAAGTACTCAAATGTTTCACTTAAAGGACCACTTCACCACTTTTCAACTTCTCTTCCTATAATTGGTCCTAACTAATGTTCATGTTAAAATACCACCATTTTTTCCTACTCAGTCTGTGTCTCATAGGAAGGCTGTGGGCAGTTCAGAAACCCGTCCACCAGTGACATCATCGATGGTGAATCCAAGCTAATAGAAACGGCAGGCTTTCTTTTCCTGAAAAGTTGCAATGCAAAAGTTGAAGCCATCGTTCTCACGATAATACAAATCTAAATATATTTTAAAACAAATCTTGTTTAAAAAAAAATCTGCCTAATGATGATGTCACTGGTGGACGGGTGTCCGAACTGCCCAAAGCTCTCCTATGAGACACAGACTGAGTAGGAAAAAATGGTGGTGTTTTATCATGAACATTAGTGAGGACCAATTATATGAAGAGATGTTGAAAAGTGGTGAAGTGGTCCTTTAAGTAAAAGTACATCAATACTGCAATTTAGACATACTCCGTCACAAGTATTCGGAGTTACGGAATTCAACATGCACTTGAGTAAAAGTACAAAAGCATTGGCATAAGAATGCACTTAAAGTACCAAAAGTAAAAGTACTCATTGTGAACAATGTCTCATTTCACGTTTTCAAATGTATAACAATCTTTTGAAAATAGCAGATCTACAAGCTCACAATGCGTCACACCCGCAACGCATTGTGAGCTTGTAGATCGGTTATTTATTTTCAAATGGCCGAAATGTATATAGGGCTGAAGTGGTTACTGTATGTTTTGTAATAATAATCAGAATCTACAAAGTAACTAAAGTTTTCAAATAAATGTGTAGTGGAGTAAAAGTACAACATTTGCCCCTGAGATGTAGTAGAAGTAAAAGTATTGGAAATTGGAAATACTCAAGTAAAGTACAAATACCTCAAAATTGTACTTAAGTACAGTACTTAAGAAAATGTAGGCTACTCAGTTACACCACTGACGATGACAAACCAAAGAGCCTCATTAGCGCCACCAAATGAATGGACGTCTGTGCACGGTAAGGCCTGCACACGCTGCTGTGACGTGAACACATCCGCACGTTTGCGTGTGTGGTATTTGTTCATGAAAAAAGTGGAAAAAAAAAATCATCTGCGAATCTTGGTGTGAGATCCGGTTGGACGAGCACAGTGTTTGCACTTCATTTCAGGAGTCAAAATGAATGCAAACATGAAAATCTCCTCGTTGCTCTGCATACACTATTATGCACTATTAAACTAAAATGCTATAACCCATTTTGGGCGGGAACCCCTTTTGGTGTTTTAAACATTATGTTATAATTTAGCTATTGAAAAATAGCAGACCTACAAGCTCATAGCGCGCCACCGAGTGGCGCTCTACGAGCTTGTAGGTCTGCTATTTTTTGAAAAATCGTGAAAATATTTATTTCAGAAAACTGGAGGATTTAGAAGATTTTTTTTTAATTTTGAGGTCAGGCCTGTATGGGATAAAGTGCCTGCGGGCAGCCGAGGCCACGTACAGCCTCAGCATGAAGAGCCCTCTCTCTGGGCCTGAGGTGCTCTCATACACCCTCCACTGGAGGGTGTCTGGATCCACACATCCATGATCCATGTGCTGTACCACCAGGGGAGAGCGGGGGCAGTGGGCCCTACAAATAGTAGCAGTAGTATTACCGTATTAGTAGTAATAGTACTAGTTATACAACAGTAACAGTATAGTAAAAGTAACAGTATAGGCCTTTTGTTCTCGAGCTGAAAACCCTTCGGCCGTTTCCTGCATAGCGTAAAATACGTGGCACTCCGGAGTTTGCATGTCTCCCCGTGTCCCCTAGGGTAGATACCCTCACAAAAACATGCCGTAATCCTGGTCTCTAAACTACCTCCCCCTGGCCAGCCGGGGCGCCTGATGGAGGGGAAAGGAACTGGTCGGAATAACGTGTTCCTTTCACGCGCTCCAGCCGGGGAAACTCTCCCCTGTCAGGTGAAAAGAAGCAGCTTGGACTCCTCATGCATAGAAGGAAGCATGAGGTCAGTCCGCTGCCCCCCCAGTTTGGCAGAGGAAGTGTAGCGCCCAGGATTACATTAGATAATTGACACTGGGTGAAAAAATGGGTTACAAAATTGTGGGATAAAACATTTAGAAAAAAGAAAAATACGTGGCACTCCAATTAACCCATTTTGACCTGAGATCAGATTCTAAAAATGTCTGTTTGAAAATGACAGTTTTCTGAAAAAGCTATGTTTCTGTGTCAGTCGTTCTTCGATTTTTCAAAAATAGCAGACCTACAAGCTCATAGCGCGCCACTCGGTGGCAAGCTATGAGCTTGTAGATCTGCTATTTTTCAATAGCTAAAGCATAACATAATGCTAACACCAAAAGGGGTTCCCGCCCCAAAATGGGTTAAAAAAAATAAAAAAATAAGCAAGTTAATAGTTTGGCTATTTTGAAAGAAGGATTTATTTCTGCGGTGATTGTGTTAATAGTTAATGATGGTTGTATAATTGTGCCGAGCAGGGAGAAAAATGTAGCAGAGCCGAACGCCAAGCAAAATATCATATGCACACTTGTATTCTCATTCTATAATAAATATTTGTTCAATCTATTCGTGTGTTATGTGAACAATGTATAGATAGGTGTGTGTGTGTGTGTGTGTGTGTGTGTGTATACATGTATTTGTAACAGTAGTTACAGAAGTCGCGACCCACTTGGGAAACACAGTGCTCTAACCTGTCACTAGGGGGCTCTGTGCAGGACTCTGCTCCATCAGCACCATGTGTTGCAGCAGGGGACTGTGGGCCCCGTTGCCCCCAGCCTCCGACAGGTACGGGGTGAGGTGGGCTCCCGACAGGAACGGGGGGCTCAGGGACAGAGCCGGCTGCATCCCACTCTCCGCTTGGGCCGACGTCACCTGGGGGGAGGGGGCGAGAGGGTCGAGGAGCAGTTTTGATTGATTCATTGATTGAATACTTTATTAGCAGTTTGCAGAAAAGAAAATACAGGATACACACAAGATACAGTTCAAGTCAAAGTCCAAGTCTCAAGTCCAGATCTTTGTGACTTACATTTACCGTTTAGTTTCGTTTATTTCGATCATCATCAAAAGTATGACAAATCATTACATTTGACATTACATCCAACATTTCTTATTTGGTCGATTGAAAAGGCATAGGCTGAAGCTCAAAGCTTATCAATGCATATCCTTAACCCTAGAACACTAAACCCGGGTGATTTATAACCGGACAATTATATTTTTGTCATTTTCCTAATGTTGCTGATGTCTGAGGTTGGTGGGTCTTTCAGTATACTTCCTGGTGCTCAGTGACATCATAGAAGGTAGGCTTGTTTTCCTGATCACATCCCTGGTTTTTTCTACAGGCAGGTGTTCGGGTAAAATTCACCCGTATTTAGTGATAGAGAAAATCCCAAATGGGTATGTATGTCAGGGTAAAAATAGTGGTCTCTTATTGGCTCCTCGATGTTGTAAGATGATAAGAGCTAGGTGCTGTACAATAAATAAAATTAAATAAAACAAGAGCATAGTAAGTACAGATTCGAGTGCATGTCTCAAGGTCTCCAGAATCTGGATTCTATGACTGTTTGGCAGTGCCATGGCAGTTACCAAGGTAACTGAAAACAAACATCGTTTATGATAGATTTAAAGACTTAAAACAGACAAAGAGCCAGTCAGTCAGTCAGTCAGTCAGTCAGTCAGTCAGTCAGCCAGTCAGTCAGCCAGCCAGCCAGCCAGTCAGTCAGCCAGCCAGCCAGTCAGCCAGCCAGCCAGCCAGTCAGTCAGTCAGTCAGTCAGTCAGTCAGTCAGTCAGTCAGCCAGCCAGTCAGCCAGCCAGCCAGCCAGCCAGCCAGCCAGCCAGCCAGCCAGTCCTTACATTGGAGGCAGCAGTGGAAGTGGCGGTGGCAGGCAGCCCCAGGGTGATATTGGGGAGCGATGGCGAGGTGTAGAGGGACAGCTGGTTGATGGAGCCCCGCTCGGCACCGCTGCACAGCCGCTGGGCCAACGACGCCTGCACGGCAGAAGCACATGAATGATTTATTGACATCCGTTCAATCAAAAACATCCAGCAGAGAGAGATAAACAACACAGAGGCAGATGTCCATGAGACATGTCCCTGCTACGGTTGGGGATTGTTTTTCCCCCCTGAATCTGCTATTGAAAAATAGCAGATCTACAAGCTCATAGCGCGCCACCGAGTGGCGCGCTACGAGCTTGTAGGTCTGCTATAGAGGGTATGCGCATGCTTAAAGTGAATGGCACATCGAGTGGCAAATCGAGTGGCAAAGCAACAGGCAAAGTGAGTTTAACATTGTTTAATGTTGTTTAATGCAATCAGATATGACTTTTCTGTGTGGATGTATGGGCTGTCGAGGCCAGAAAGTAGTTTTTTGCCACTCAGTAGGCGTTCCTGCATAACTTCCTGGTTTGATGATGATGTCACGCGCATACCCTCTATTTTTGAAAAATCGAAGAGCGACTGACATACATAGCTTTTTCAGAAAACTGTCATTTTCAAACAGACATTTTTAGAATCTGAGACACTGACTATAATAATATGCAACCATAAGGATATGGTGATGTTATCATAGTCCGTGTCTCAGGGGGAAAACTTAACAAACAATAATGTGATCAATGTGAAAGAGTTTAATTCCAATAAAATAAACACAGAATAGAGGGTATGCGTGTGACATCATCATCAAACCAGGAAGTTATGCAGGAACACCTACTGAGTGGCAAAAAACTACTTTCTGGCCTTGACAGCCCATACATCCACACAGAAAAGTCTTATCTGATTGCATTAAACAACATTAAACGATGTTAAACTCACTTTGCCTGTTGATTTGCCACTCGATGTGCCATTCACTTTAAGCATGCGCATACTCTCTATTCATGTAAAAATTATATTCATAATCTTTGGGAATCATTACAAGAATGATGCATGATGAAAGTAGAAATTAAAACGGTAGCGATCGGGTGGTGACAGCAGTGACAATGCAGAAATAATGGGTCAATAATGGGTATGCTTAAACCTAAACTGACAGTCTCATTTCTCACCAAAAGCCCTTGAATATGATTAAGTATTACAGTCATAATGGTAATCTCACACTTCATATATCGCACACACCATACCTGTAACTTTCATTAGCCCTCTTATTATTCCCAGAATAAAAATAAAAATAAACTTTTTTTTTTTTGGAAAACTCTTCCAAGGGCCACAAGGGGCGCTCCGCGGGCCAAATCCGCCAGTTGAATACCACTGCTGTAGGGGATTATTCTTTTAAAGTAACCTTCCCAACCATAGACATATATACATAGACGCCTCATTTGCCGCTGCAGTTCATTGGAGCGACGTGTATCCCAATGAAGGCGGAAGTGCAGTGCTGAAGGCTTTTTTTTTTTTTTTTAACAAATCTTTATAACAGTCATGACAATATACATTACAATACAAAACAAGACAAACAAACAAACACAAACAACAAAGTTATTAACAATACAACATCAGAGCCAGGGGGGATTAGATTACTAACAGAAAACATTAAAGAGTGAACACAAAGCAACAGTTCTCCGCATCTTTCTTATTTAGAATTGCTGAAGGCATTTGCTGAAGGCGACCGTCGCTACCCAAGTGACGTCACTCATGTGACTCGTCTCTCGCTGTCACTCAAGTGACTACTGGCCAATCACAGCGCGTCTTTTCCGGGACTTATGTTACGCACGCGGAAGCTTGACAAGCTTCCGCTTTGCTTCCGCTGTTCTTCGCAAGGAATGTCGGGAAAATTGTGCCTTCAATTTTGACACACGCCTCAGAGCCGGAAGGGGCGTCTATGTATATATGTCTATGTTCCCAACCCTGCTAAAAAACTATTTAAGAAGAAAGGGGGTGACGAGCAACATTTGTAAATATAGCAGCATCACAATAATTTTAACCACTATTTCCATATTTTATACATTAGCTTTTCAAGAATAGCAGATTTACAAGCTCACAGATCTCGTAGAGCTGCAATTCGTAAGAAATCTTGAATCATTTAGAATGTCCCTTCTGGGTCCCTTTATCCCATTTTGACCTGAGATCAGATTCTAAAAATGTCTTCTACATCCTGACAGTTTTCTGAAAAAGCTATGTTTATGTATTGTCGTTCTTCGATTTTTCAAAAATAGCAGACCTACAAGCTCGTAGCGCGCCACTGGGTGGCGCGCTATGAGCTTGTAGATCTGCTCTTTTTCAATAGCTAAAGCATAACATAATGCTAACACCAAAAGGGGTTCCCGCCCAAAATGGGTTATTTTCCCATATCACCCAGCATCCTTTGCCAACATGTGAAGACCTCGGCAGCCTGTGGACACGATGGCACAGGATGCTAAATAAAGAAACTAGAAGCTAAGCTACGACCCGCAGCCATGCACCCACACACATCAGTACAGGTCCTCTGACAGCAACCCATGCTCTGTGTGTGTGTGTGTGTGTGTGTGTGTGTGTGTGTGTGTGTGTGTGTGTGTGTGTGTGTGTGTGTGTGTGTGTGTGTGTGTGTGTGTGTGAGTTAGTGTGTGTGAGTTAGTGTGTGTGTGTATGTGTGTGTGTGTGTGCGTGTTAGTGTGTGTGTGTGTGTGTGTGTGTGTGTGTGTGTGTGTGTGTGTGTGTGTGTGTGTGTGTGTGTGTCATTGTTGATTTTGTCAACTAAAATTATGACAAAAAATGTTCGTCGACTACTATTAAAACTAAGCTATGATGACTAAAACTATGACTAAATATATTGACAATTTCGTCCAAAAATAAAAACTAGATTAAAATGTTAGGAAGGGACTAGTGGACAAGAGATCCAGTATAAGTCATTTTACACTTGGTTGCATGCTGAAAATAGTGTAAATTCAGTCATTACGACGGCATCAAGGCCCGCCAAAATACATTTTAGTGGACTAAATCAACTGTAGATTTAGTTGACTAAAATCTTATGATATTTAGTTGACTAAAACTAGACTGACACTAAAACATTCCAGGTGACTAAAACTAAAATTAAAGTTAATTAAAACTATTCAAGAGACTATGACTAAAACTAAAATCCAAATTTGCTGTCAAAATCAACACTAGTGTGTGTGTGTGTGTGTGTGTGTGTTACCTCTGTGCAGTTGGAGACCGCCACTGTGATTCCGTTCTCATTGGGGATGTTGTTAGAGCTGTTGTTGGGGGAACTGGGGCCTGAGCCGGGGGCACTGTTACACGCAGAATCTGTCACACACACACACACACACACACACACACACACACACACACACACACACACACACACACACACACACACACACACACACACACACACACACACACACACACACACACACACACACACACACAACTTAGGGCTGCAACATACATTTAATTATCTTCGTAGCGATTATTCTATGTATTGCAACTTTTTGGATTAATTTTAAAATTGAGATGCGTGTATTTTATGTAAATATTAATATAATGAATCAATGCAAAATTAACACTTTCAGCGCTCCCTGGTGTTCATTTGAAATTACTGCAGGCAGCCAGGGCATAATGTGTATATTGGCGCCAAGCATTTCCGCCCACACAGCCCAATACAACAATAGGAGGAGCGAAACGTTTTTTCGAGCAGCAGCCGACATGTCTTAGGTTTCACCACAAGTAGTAATATGGCTGGCGCGATGCGATCAGAAATCACTATTTACATCTGAACGTCGGGTGGTTTGGACTAAAACAACACTTTTTCGGAGAAAACAAGCAGCAAAGAAACAACAATGAGTGGATCCTTATGGGAGGCGCACAGGTCAGCTCCATATATGGAGATCTAAGGGTTTGAGGTTTGAGGTCAGGTGCTCCATCCCTGATGATGTCACGTGATGTCATGTGCTCCATCCCTGATGATGTCACGTGCTCCATCCCTGATGATGTCACGTGCTCCATCCCTGATGATGTCACGTGCTCCATCCCTGATGTCACGTGATGTCACATGCTCCATCCCTGATGAAGTCACGTGCTCCATCCCTGATGTCACGTGATGTCACATGCTCCATCCCTGATGATGTCACGTGCTCCATCCCTGATGATGTCATGTGATCCATCCCTGATGATGTCACGTGATCCATCCCTGATGATGTCACGTGCTCCATCCCTGATGCCACATGATGTCACGTGCTCTCTCACCCCGACCAACCGACCAACCAACGCACACACTGACGGGAAATGCACGATTCCATAGTTAACTGCAACCTTCGGTCGCAATTAAATTGTGACTTTTGTGCTATCATTGTGCTCAATGAACATCGTGTGCGTGTGTGCGTGCGTGCGTGTGTGTGTGTGTGGGGGGCATACCTGCCATGTCTAGCGAGCGCTTCTTGGCGGTGGTGATGGGACTGTCCCGCCGCCGCAGCAGGGGGCTGCTCCTCCTCTCGCTGACCTTCTGCTTCAAGCGGGAGCGCAGCTTCAGGTTGGGCTCGGACGCTGAACCACCGCAAAAAAACAAAAAAAGAGAGACACACTCGATTGGTTGATTGATCGTTTGACTGGGCAGACTGGGCAGTAACTTTTCTTGTGGAAAAGAGACCCCCCCCCTTGGCTCTGTACAGCAGTGCCAAGGGGGATCACATGCAATTCATTGCATGTGATTTTTTTCTAAGTGTTGGAGTTTGGAAGCACTCGTTGAATATCACTCAACAGTCCTGCGTACCAGCCGTTTTGAATGTGCACATAGTGCAGCAGGCAGCAGGAGGTTGCTTTACTGATAACGAGCACTTCCATAATCTGATACTTAGAAAATAATCATCTGCAAGGAATTTAGCTCATAACATGTCTACAGTGGATTTTTATTAAACAAAAACTTTACAGATTGAAAGAGGATACTTCAAGCTTTCCCTACAGCTGCAATGTTGGTGATTTTGACGTTGTTTAATATAATTAGAGAGAACTTTTCTGTTTGGATGAATGGGCTGTCTATGGGAAGTAGCACCTAGTTATCACCTTGCTGGCAAGATGGCTGCTGAATATGGCCAATTGGCTTAGGCGGCGTTTCAGAGTATGGGGTCAGACTCCCATTGGCTTAGGCGGCATGGGGTCAGACTCACATTGATGACTAGGTCGCTTATATTTCATGAGCTGTTATATGTCAGGTTTCACCTGACAATTGCACCTCTCCCGTTTCCGCTCATTTTCAGTCGTTTTTCGCCGAATGAGTCGGGATGCTAGGGTTCATATTTTGTATATAATGCAGAGTTGAAATTGCTTTTCTAGTTTCATTGAGTTCCTGAACACAAAAATCAGAGTTGTGTATGAAGGCTTCATGAAATGATATTACCAACAAGTAAGACGCGCGAACGCGGGAAGCGAACGCAGCTCGTAAATTGCAATAACAACAATTAGAATAAATTACGTACTTTTTAAAGGTTTTTTTTTAAGTTCTCTTTTTTGTTAATTATTTTATTTTTTAAGTGTTTTTTTTGTGTGTTACAGCTGCACCCTCTGGTGGCAGGCGGGTGGTGTTACAGCGTGACACACAGACAGACACACACACACACACACACACACACACACACACACACACACACACACACACACACAGACAGACAGACGTTCTGCTAGGTCTCATAGTTAGTGCTCACTGCGTTCGCAATGAGATTCCGTTATTCCCAGGGAAGACTAACTGCGTTGCCTAGGCAGCAGACAGTGTGGTTCTTAACCGTGTGACAGTGACGGCCTTCTAAAACAATGGGCTTTAGTCACAGGCCATCTGCCTATAGGTGACGCTTGTATAGCCTGGATCTATAGAGGGTATGCGCGTGACATCATCATCAAACCAGGAAGTTATGCAGGAACGCCTACTGAGTGGCAAAAAACGACTTTCTGGCCTTGACAGCCCATACATCCACACAGAAAAGTCCTATCTGATTGCATTAAACAACATTAAACGATGTTAAACTCACTTTGCCTGTTGCTTTGCCACTCGATTTGCCACTCGATGTGCCATTCACTTTAAGCATGCGCATACTCTCTATTGTACTGTATGTTTCACGGGGAAGCTCACCGACATTCCATTTGTATGAAATATGCCCACACAAGACTAAAGAAAATAACTCGTTTGACCCAACTTTAGGTGTTCTTCTGTAAAGTGCAACCCAATTAGTTTCATTTCAAGCATGTCGTTTGTTGATATTTTTCCCATCCCCGGACGGGAGTTAACTTTGGAATAAAAACTTTGTCAATTAGTCCCAGACTGAACCCTGCTGTTCAGTTGCTCTCAGGACAGGCGGCCGTCCAATCAGAGCCCCCCCCCCTCCCCCCCCCCCACCACCCCCTCAACAAAAACAGAGAAATTAGCTCCAATTTCTGTGTCATATCTGTGTCCCTGATGTCTCTTGTGTGTCTGTGTGCTCGCAGAGCTGTGAAGAGAGGCAGGATGGAAGGAATGCCATGTCACGTTGGCTCATGCCATGGAGGCTATCGCTGTGTACTCTGCCGGGTTAATCAGGGGTCCTCCGCGCCCCTCCCGTTAACCGATTAGGAGGCCCTTGTGTGTTACTTGTTACTAATTACGAAGTGATATTTCGGCTATTGACGGGAGAACAAAAGCGCTGGACTGGAGCAAAACAACACCCCCGTTTTGTTTTCTCACTCTTTGATATGTTTTAATATTGCATAACCCACTAAACAAAGCCAAACACAAATCCAATGGCAATTATTAATTATAACCTGTTTACCACACCAGCACTAGGACGTTGGAATTGATGCGCACATGATGAATCGTCATCCCCACACACCCAAGAGAGTGAGCCTCTATCGTGACAGCGTACATGTGCATCTGCTCTGGATTGTCGATATCTTGCAACTCGCTACAATACATTTGTTTGACCCATATAGCGGTGTCCCTGAGTGCCACCAAAGAGGTGGTGGGTGGCACGCCTTGCGGTTCTTTTTAAAAAATGTCTTTATTTGTTTGTTTTCCTTTTCTGCACAATTTAGTCCCCATGCCAATTTCCCCCATGTTTGTGTAATCCTTGTCAAGAGTGAACTCCTTCCGTTCATGGGGAGGGTGTAGACCAGTGGTTTTCAACCAGTCCTTGAGGGGGTTCCAGGTGGTCCCCAGCTAGAGTTGGTAACCAAATTGACCCTTATAGATCTTTTGAGAGTGTAACATTAATTTCATTTTACACTCTCAAGAGTTACACTATTGTTAAACCCCTGCATTACTTAATTTACAAGACGTCGAGAGTGTAGAAGAATTGTTATATTGATCAACGATAAGAAAATATATTCTAAGTTTTGGGTCTGGAGGCTAAATGTCATCAAATGGTGGTCCGTGGCTCAAATGCCCAATAAAAATGGGCCTTGACATGAAAAAGGTTGAAAAACACTGGTGTAGACGTTAAACACGTGAAGTCGGCTGTCGCTTCTTTTCCCCCGACAGTGAGGAGTTTCACCAGGAGGGTCTGACTCTAACACAAGCGGAGGAACAGACCATCGCTCCCAGTTCTGCTCCCTGCAGATTCAGAACCAACCTGTAGGTGGCGCTATTGCAGCTACAGAGATCCCCCTCTCTCTCCCCCCGCCTGCGTCCTATCTGTGAACCAGAACATATGATAGGAGTGCCCGGAATCAAAGTCCAGTCTCCCCAGTGGGCAGGGACTTTACCCCTGTGCCATCCCGATGGCTAATGCTCTGTTTACTTTACCAAACAGGGCCATCAACAGGGCCCCCCGTCCCGTCAACCAAGCCCTCGTGTGTTCTTTTTTTACTAATAATAATTGGGAGTGATGCTTCAGCCTTTCACATGAGAACAAAAGGAGGGAACTAAAATAACCAGACTTCTCTCTCTTTTTTTCCCTTCACTCTAGTCTTTGATATACAGTAGTTTTTTTAAATTGCATAACCAAGGGTAAAATGAAATGCACGAATTGAATGGTGATTAATTATAGCCCATTTACTAAATGACAGGATACGACCAGGATACGAACAGAGAAACAATATGAAAGGATCCCCTGTCGCAGATAAAAGCATCAGCAAAATGGCTTTGGCTTTAAAGGGGAATTTCTCCCTAAACAAAAGTAAGTTGATAATTATGTATATTGACCAAAAAAAAAGATTTAAAAAAAAATAAAGATATAGGGGCTGCTGAAGCTGGAGCTGAAGCTGCAGCTGGAGGGGTCTAACGCTAGAACTCCTATTCAATCGCACAATTGTTTTTTGTTCACATCTGTTCTAGATGATGTGACAGCAACACTCCATGCATTGTTGACACTGCACTCTTCCTGGTCTACGTGAGCTGACGTTAGACCCCTCCAGCAGCAGCCCCAGCTCCAGCCCCAGCTCCCCTATATATATTTAAATATTATTTTTGGTCAATATACATAATTATCAACTTACTTTTGTAAAAAAAGGTTTATGGAGAAATTCCCCTTTAACACATACAACTACAGCTCAGTGGTCGTGTGTTTCTCTGTGGGCGGCTGTGGCTCAGGATGCAGAGCAGGTCGTCCAATGATCCCTGGGTTGGCGGTTCGAATCCCGGCTCCTCCTGTCTACAATGTCTACATGTTCAGGGCAAGACACTGAACCCATTGCCTCCCATTAGTCGGGCGGTGCTATAGCTTGCCACCATCGGTGTGTGAATGTGGGAAGTGAGGACGCTGAAGTCGACTGTTCGCCGCTTCACCTCCCAATGTATGAATGAATGAACCATTGTAACGCGATTTGAGCACTTGGAAAAGCGTTATCATCGTCATTAAGGTCGTCGGGTTCAATCCCCGGCGAGGTCATACCAAAAACGGTAAAAATGCCTCCCTGCTCTGCACTCAGCATCAAGGGTTGGATTGAAGGGGTTAGAAATAGATCAACTATAAATGATTCCCGAGTGCGGCACGGCTGAGGATCATCGTTTCAAGAGATGGGTCAAATAGGGAGAACACATTTCGCATAGAGCAATGTATGTGACAAACGCAGTAGTAGGACTTTAACTTTTAAACTTTTAACTCCAACTTTCTGTATTTTCTGCTTTTCTTTTCTGGATGGACCTTAGCTTTGAGAGGGGCACAAGGAACCAAGCCCCAGTCTACTCTCTACCGTGGTGGGTGGGGACTTTTCCCCATGCGCTGCCCAGATGGGATGCTCTTGCATTTTTATGAAAACACTTCCTCCAAATTTTCGAAGGCATGTTTCACACTCAAAGGGTCCCACGACCGATGCCCAGAACCCACCAGATGTGTGTCCGCAAACGTGTGTAATTGGGCCCCGGAGAGGAGTGCAGAACTGTTCCCACCAGCAGCCATTTAAACATCCCAGAAAGCAGCCCAATAGACCGTGAAAAGTTGTCATATTTAAAACACACATTTTCTGTCAAATTTAAAACTCAATTTTCTCTATTGACTCAAAGCCTATAACAATTTCTGTAGCTTGTTGGAACGGCACTACGGCAAGATCCAACTTGTGATGTGTTTTCATTCTGGACTCATCTTTGCCCATATTTAATACAATTTATTCAGGAGTATCCGATTATATTCTGATAAAACTGTTGTTTTGTTGGTGCGTGTATGAAACTTTCTGTCATGTGGAGTAAACAGGACATCAACCATATATTTAAATGTTGGCTCATCTAAATTAATTATCTGATTAATTGAATTAATGTAACCCCAAACTGGAGTCAATTGTACACTGTGCCAACATGGATAGTTGGCTCGAGCTGCAAAACACGATTGAGAAGGAACAATGCCATTGCCAGCCACAGACATAATTAACATGTATTTCATGAAATCCCCCATGGCCAGGAACGTGTTTAACGAGTTATTGAGCTTTCCATTAATGAATACTCGCCTCGATCATATTTGCCGTATAGCAGGGCTCCCGGTCGATGTGTTTTGCCTGTTTCAAGATGGCGGTGCTCACACAATGCTGGGGATGCTGGTCTTTATAGCCCTTTATCTCTGATTTACAGCTCAGATCCATCGGATTGAACAAAGCGACTATGTTTAGCGGCTCAATAGTAAATCCCGGTTAGCGCGCGTTTAATATTAATGCTTCTAAAGACTCTTAAATAGACATTCAACACATTAGCCTTAGCGCACGGTCGCTAGCTATGTTTGGGGGACCCGAAACGGCCGAGTATTCCAAACGAAATAGAACGAGAATCTATGGCGACAATAGCAACAGCGCCTGGGGGTTAGTCGCTAATCTTTCCATAATTTCAGCCAACATGAACCAAACAAGTAACTTTAGGGGTCTGACGGAGCTGCTTGTCGAGTTCCATCCAGTAATGAGCGAATGCATCAGGTGGGCTAAGTAAAAAAAGAGATTGCTGACCACTAGCTACATGGGCAAAACAATATTACACAGGGTTTACCTCATGAAACCCCCAATCTTTTAAGGCAACCTCTGGTGCCATGTTGATATTATACCCACCAAATGGTTGATAGATGTACTGGACATAGTTGTCCCTTAGTTGCTTTCCATTTTAATAGCTCTTTATCTTCTGCATGTGTCTCTGGTTATGTTAAAGATTGCTTGTGTTTTGTGACAAATACAGACCAATTTCTAAATATTCATTCATAAAATATATTTAAAAAAAAAAGTCCTTCAAAAGTGTATTTAAAGGTTTTAACAGGAAAACCCCACTCCGGTATTCCATGCCAGGTGTTTCTCTGTCTGTGTTTATAGCTGCTCCAGAAGGCATGGAAAAAACGCCTTCTTTTAGCCAGTAGATGTAAGTAATTCCCCCTTTCCTGTCAATCATTGCCCCGCTCCTCCCCCAAGCCGTTTGCGCCTAATTATTGGATTGGGTTAATGACCACAAGCTCACAGTGCGTCGCATTCCGCTATTCGGCATACAACAAAGTATATAGGGCTTGAAATGGTTCATATTTTAATCTTCATCATCATTTTTCGACCGCGGTCGAGATCGTGGATTTCACAATATTACGCCAGACTTCCCGGTCCTTCATTGCCATCCCCAGTTCCTGCTTACTGTTATTATATTTTAATACCACGGTATCACATTTTTTGTTCATTATTCTGTGCTCCGATTTTATTCTATTGCTTCAGTTTTAAATAAAGCACTCTGTACTCTCCTTTTGACACAAGTGTGGTATATTATTTTGTATTGGTGTGAATTGAGACATGGCCTAGTTAGACGAGCTAAACACTCCTCTCCGCTAATGACCACAGACATAGTTGTTCTCACTTTGAAGGTCAGGGTTCACAGAACTATTCTCCCACCCTCTCGCTCGCCTGGAGAGGGAGGGTGGGAGAGTTCTGGTCTGCCCGGCGTCGCTCACACGCTGAGAGGGAGCCGACGTAGCATGATGCTCCTCGTCCCTTGTATAACCCCGTATCGAAGGGTCATGGCAGGCTGGGCAACAATGCGAGCTGTGGAACAACACGTATGTTCCCGCGCACATGCGTGTCCCTTGGGTGGCATGGGTGGCCTTGGAATGACCCTGCGATCGCATACATAAGGATGGGAGCAATGCCAAGCAGAGAGATAGAGAGACACCGAAAGAGAGAAACAGGGAGAGAGAGATACAGAGAGAGAGAGAGAGAGAGAGAGAGAGAGAGAGAGAGAGAGAAATCCATACACAAAGGAGCGCTGTTGGTCGCTGTGACCGTTGCCGGGCAGCGCCGGGTGCCAGTCCTCCACTTTATGGCCAGCCAGTGTTATAAAGAAGCCTCAAACCTCCCTGGCAGCTGGCATTACCATAAGTAAACCCCGCAAAGCACGTCAGTGCTGTGTGGGCAAATATCAGGGTGGCACAGCTCCTCTCAGCAGAGCAACACACAACGCTTAGCCTTCTAACCGATACACCATTTATTTTTAAAAGATATATTTTTCAAATTTTTCACGGTCTGAATTGGCTTCTCGAACGTTATGCACTTTCGAGTCTCGACTCACTCCCGCCAGTTTCCCCACAAATACAGGTTTCTTTGTTCGGCTGATTTGTGTAAAGCCTGTTTTATTGCTTCATTCAATAACTAGGCCGGTGCCCGGCTGTAGAGCACCGAGTCAGTAACGATGGAAGTTGGAGATTCGCATGCCCCACCCGGCTATGCAATACCCGTGTCAGAGTACCCGTCCCACCCATCTGTCTGTGTCCCTTTTATGACCATATTCTGCCCAATTTCCATAAATTATATGGAAATTTCTGTATCTGTCTCTCTGTGTCTCTTTATTCCTATATATGGAGTTCTTTGTCAGGCATGCCCAAATATGGAGTGCTGTGATGTCAGAAAAGGCCAGCTCCATATATGGAGCCAGGAGCCTGGGCAGGGGCCCTGTCCAGAGCCCTGGCAGAGGCTTTTTGTGGCGGTTCTGGACAACCGTGGGTTCGACCAACTCGACATCGGATCGAATTTGAAGTCGGGCACTGGACTCCATTCGTGTGTTCCGAATTTGAAGTCGGTGAGGCGAACGGTTCTTGAGTTATGTGCATTACAGCCGTACACACAGACAGAGACATGGTGCATTTATAGACAGAAGAAGATAGTGAAGGTGTTTTGAATGAGGAGGCAGGGAGGGGTCTACTGAATTATGTTTGAATGAGGAGGCAGGGAGGGGTCTACTGAATTATGTTTGCCCAATGACGTCCCACTATACTATGTTTACGCAAACTTCCTTGCAACCGTGTTTGAAATGGCAGTAAACTATTCCGTTCTTAAGAGCACTTGAGCACTTTCTTCTCCAGCTCATTTGATAGGAAATGGGTCAGTGTTCTTTGTGACCAGGCTTTTTTGCTTGCCGGACTCAGCATTTCCAAGGTCCTCCAGCGTATCAACATCACAAGCTGTCAGACACTAGATTGTCCTGTTGACAAAGACATGGTATCTTTGGAACTGTTCAACAGTTCCAAAGTTGAATGACATCAGAATGATCTTTATATTCTTGATGGAAGACAGTCTCTGTGGGTGTCTTCATCATCCTCATCATCACGTGTCAGTCCAAACAATGATCTGTAACCGTCTGCCAAGGTTTCATGTTCATTGTAGGTGATGGCATGGCACTGTATAGTGCGTACATTTTACTTTTGGTACTTTAAGTACATGTTGCTTTTGCACTTTTACGCGAGTAAACATTTTGAATGTACGCATTCAAAATGTACTCCTTCAATGAGTGCCACATCGCTGTGTTGATACTATTACTTAAAGGTTTCATGACATTAATTGTCATTTATTTTTATTTTTCGTTTTTCTTTTAGGTTTTATGACACCCCAAAAACCTGAACTTTGAACATTCAGTGGATTTGCTGTGGTCTGGGATTTCTTTCTGTGTCTGTGAAGCCTTTTGAGCGGCAATGAAAACAGGCAAAACAGTGAAAACAGTGACATCTGCTGGCAAATCCCATTGTCATATATGGACTTTTCAGGCTGTGACATCACAGTCAGCAGGAAAATCGGAGCACTTGTTTGAGCCAGAAAACCCCAGACCACAGAAAATCTACTTAAAAAAATTAAGAAAAATTACAAAAACACAATCCCTTTAGCTAAAACATCTTAGTACTTTTTCCACCACTGCTTTTTTGATTCTCCTTCCTTCTGTCTTTCGCCGTGCCCCCCCACCCTCCCTCTCCTCCTCCTGGGGGTGGAATGTGGTGGTGTGGGCCAGAGTCAACTGTGGTGTGTGTGCTGCAGTGTCCCGCGGCCTGCCGGGCCCAGAATCAACAGGAGCAGAGCGCGGCCCGCACCCGCCGGCCTACCACCCCGCTAAGTGAATAATTACACTGTAAGGCGACCGCTGGTTTGCAGCTACACCACCACCACACGCACACACACACACTCACACACACACACACAGCAGACACCACACACGCAAAACAACCAGAGAGCACACCCGTCCCATATACACTGTGGGCACGAACACGGTCGCATACGCACACACACACACACAAACACACGCACACACAGTGCATCGTCAGGCTTTTGTACTTTTCGAAGTTTTCGGTCGTCATCTGACGACCGAAACGTTGCAATAAAAACCAACCTAAGTGAAGACAGTGTGCGGGATTCTCTTTTTTCTACCTATCAGTTCCTGTTATCCGACGCACCTGTCCTTTGTAGGTGTGCAGAAGGACTTTTCCGTATTATAGTAGAACTTCAAACATTGTACACACCTTTGTACACTCTTTGTGCTAAAGGGGCGTGAAAGCCTATAGGCTTCTTTTGTAGTTTGCTTTTACAGGTCAGGTTAAAGAAAACTAAACAAGGCATGCTGCTTAACCCATTTCCACCTGCTTCCAGATTCTACAAATGTCTTCTAAATCATGACAGTTTTCAGAAAAAACGTATGATTTGCGTCACATTTTCACGATTTTTCAAAAAATAGCAGACCTACAAGCTCGTAGCGCGCCACTCGGTGGCGCGCTATGAGCTTGTAGATCTGCTATTTTTCAATAGCTAAAGCATAACATAATGCTAACACCAAAAGGGGTTCCCGCCCAGATTGGGTTAACCCATTTCCACCTGATTCCAGATTCTACAAATGTCTTCTAAATCATGACAGTTTTCAGAAAAACGTATGATTTGCGTCACATTTTCACGATTTAAAAAAAAATAGCAGACCTACAAGCTCGTAGCTTTGGATTTAACCCATTTTGACCTGAGATCAAGATTCTAAAAATGTCTTCTACATCCCGACAGTTTTCTGAAAAAGCTATGTTTCTGTCAGTCGTTCTTCGATTTTTCAAAAATAGCAGACCTACAAGCTCGTAGCGCGCCACTCGGTGGCGCGCTATGAGCTTGTAGATCTGCTATTTTTCAATAGCTAAAGCATAACATAATGCTAACACCAAAAGGGGTTCCCGCCCAAAATGGGTTAACCCATTTCGCCCTGATTCCAGATTCTACAAATGTCTTCTAAATCATGACAGTTTTCAGAAAAAACATATGATTTGCGTCACATTTTCACGATTTTTTCAAAAAAATAGCAGACCTACAAGCTCGTAGCGCGCCACTCGGTGGCGCGCTACGAGCTTGTAGATCTGCTATTTTTCAATAGCTAAAGCATAACATAATGCTAACACCAAAAGGGGTTCCCGCCCCAAAATGGGTTAACACTGACCTACACCGTGATGTAAGCAACACAGCTGCAGCTACTGGTAATCAAATTAACGAGGGATTTAGAATGTGTCATAGTGCATTGACAATAGAAGAATCCCTGTGCAGGCCAGCTGTATAGGCAATCAATGCTGGAGCATCGAGCTGCGCTTAATGTGACACGGTAGCTATGATTGCGCCCAGGGCGGCCCTGCACGGATTTGCCTATACTCTTGACCAGTGGTTCCAAAAGTGGGGTCCGGGGACCCCTAGGGGTCCCTCAGAGAGTTCCAGGGGATCCCCCAGCTAAATGATAATTAGGAACCAAACGGACCCTTATGGGTCTGTAACTCAGAGAGTGTACAAATGGAACCAACGGTGCCGGAGATTAGCTGTACACTAACGGGCGGACGGACACACACACACACACACACACACACACACACACACACACACACACACACACACACACACACACACACACACACACACACACACACACACACACACACACACACACACACACACACAGAGTGCATAACATACTCTCTCCCCATGCCGATGGCCTGGTGGAGACAATTAGGGGCCTCAGATATAGAAATACCATTAAATGGGGTCTG
Organism: Electrona antarctica; assembly: GCF_951216825.1. Taxonomy (NCBI): domain Eukaryota; kingdom Metazoa; phylum Chordata; class Actinopteri; order Myctophiformes; family Myctophidae; genus Electrona; species Electrona antarctica. The sequence goes on along the minus strand of NC_136803.1, from coordinate 9,534,187 downwards.
TAGCCTAATGCATATCAAACTGGGGGTCCTTGAAATTAAACTGGTTGAGAATCACTGCTAGAATGTAAAGATCTTCTCTTGTGGGGATCCCTGGCATATTATTTTAAAATGGGGGTCTGCTAATTAGTGTCAATTTGGGGGTCCTTGACATGAAAAGGTTTGGGAACCACTGCTCTTGACTACTGCCTGCCCAGTGGAACACGCACGTCTCTGGACACACCTACATGTAACACACACCCATTATTAATTGTATTAGCTGCAGCTGCGTTGCTTACAAGCCTGCCATGTTTTTAACACATTTTGGGCGGGAACCCCTTTTGGTGTTATTGAAAAATAGCAGATCTACAAGCTCATAGTGCGCCACCGAGTGGCGCGCTACGAGCTTGTAGGTCTGCTATTTTTGAAAAATCGTGAAAATATTTATTTCAGAAAACTGGAGGATTTAGAATTTTTTTTTTTAATTTTGAGGTCAGGCCTAAATGGGTTAATTCGCCGTTTTCAACCAGAACTGTTTTTTTTTTTTTTTAATTTACCGTGTGCTTTTTGGGCTGCAGTGCTCTCGGCTGAACTCTTGAACCGCCTACGCATATATACTGTACAGAGTTCTCCACCAACGCTCTCATATGGGGGATGCTGGGAAATCCCTGACAGGCTAATTTAGGAGTGATTAATGGCATGGACGCTCTGATGCTATCTAAATTACGCCAAACGTGAGTCCGCACATAAGAGGCTGTCGGACGGCACAGTGGTGAACTGTGCTGCTGCGTGCGTGACTGCGCGTGCGTGACAAAACACGAGCTAGCAGAGCACAGCGGATGAGGTCCATGGCTAAATTACCCCAAACGTGCGCCAGCCCTCCTCTGCCACTGGCCAGAGCTGCTGCATGCTCAGTGTGTATGGGCGTGGAGCAAAATGGTGAAAGTGCATGTGTGTGCACCTGTGTTTGTGTATTGTACGTGTCAAGGAGTGTGTGTGTGTGCATGTGTGCGTGCCGTGTGAGAGCGTGCGTGCGTGCGTGCGTGCGTGCGTGCGAGGACATTCGCTTATTTCCATCGAAATAAGTAGTAAAGTGTGCCGCTTGGGATATTATTTACATTATGAAGAGAGGATATATACAAAAAAATAATAATTTTGAGTGATGGAAATAAGCGAATTAGCACAACACCCCATAGCCCCATTCAATTCAATGCAATTCATTGAGGGCTTATGGTAGGGGAAATAGCCAATAAGGAGCTTTTGCACAAAATAACACCTGGACCTCTTTGGTGGGGACGTAACAACTACAAAGAAAGGTAAGAAAGCCTTCTTCTTTAAGGTGGTTGCACACCGGCCGCGTTTTTCGGAAAACCGATGGAGAAACGATGCTTAAAAATCCGAATTGGCGCTGTGTGTGGAGACCTTTACTCTGTGATAAGAGTTCTCAAATTCTGCCCAAGCCTGACCTGACCCGACGTTTTAGGGCGTGCGTGCGTGCGTGCGTGCGTGCGTGCGTGCGTGCGTGCGTGCATGCGTGCGTGTGTGCGTGCGTGTGTGTGCGTGTGTGTGCGTGCGCGTTTGTACGGTACGTACCAGTCTTGCGCAGAGGGAAGTCATCGCGAGGGTTGTACACGCCCAACACAGGATGGTTATAGGCGGACAGTCCCGTCTGCGGAGGAGAGCTCTGGTCCAGCGAGCTGTGCTGGGTTTTCCTAGACAGACACACACACACACACGCACACACACACACACACACACAC
>NC_136803.1:9507451-9527451 GCF_951216825.1 Electrona antarctica | reverse complement strand
TGTTAGTGTTAGTCTAGTTTTAGTCGACTAAATGTCATGCGATTTTAGTCGACTAAATCTACAGTTGATTGGTAATCACCATAATTGATATCTGTTCTCCAAAAATACCTCATCTACAAGCTCATGCATGCGGGCTGCAGATCGGCTATTTTTGGAGAAGAGATTTATAGACATTATGTGCAAATATAAAATAGCTGTTATACAAGTGGTTATGGTGAAATAAACCATTAACACTGGTTAGTTTGGAGGGGGCGAGGGGACTATGACATCACCGTTTCAGCAAATTAGGCATTTGCTATACACACGGAGACGAGAAAGTCGTGTCTCCAAACTTTCCCACTCTGGAAGGTGGTTTCAAAATTAGCCGGTTAAGTCCCCCCAAAACGCCGTCTCCGTGTGACAAAAAGGGCAGATCGGCTAATTACTTGCCCGAGTAACACAGAATACGTCCTCGTCTGTACACCACCTAAGTTCCCATCGGCATCTCCGGCCGACAACAGAAATTTGCATGCACAAAGCCTGCCAAAGTAAACTATCTTTTGTTGTTTGTTGTTTTTTCGCCCCCTCTCTTCGAAGTTAAACTGGGCAAGCTCTAAACTGGCCCCTAATTGCGAATTAGTACCAATTATTTTCCAATTTCAATGAACAATACATCATTATGAAAGCTTACATCCTGTAGTTTCATAATATGTAAAAAGCTGAAAAATTACCATGGCCCCCTTGGTCCTAAAGCACTGTACTTGGTCACGTATTCTTAATACATTTACCGCCAGCATTAATTAATCCCTCGATAGCGTACTGCCAAGGTTTTATTACTTTGAAGAGCCAAATATCCGTAACCGAATATTACAATGACAAACTGCTGTATGTGGATGTTGCCCGGATGTTGTTGTGTCGGTCGGTGGTTGAAAAAGGCGACCGCGAGTGTCAGCCCGCCTGCTACAGCCCGTTGAAAACCCTTGTATTCACCAGAAACGGCCCCCTCAATGTCGTTTCTGAGATACAGAGCTGTGAATGGTGGGCTTAGACTGGAAGTGGATGCGCGCGCATGTTCAAAATGGCCGCGGCCAGTGTCCAACTTTGTGTTGATGCGGGTAGCAACATCAGCTAACGATACGATCGTATCAAAAAATGGATTAAAGAATACAAGCGCTCAAACCCGAGAATATCGGGTTTGGCGGGCTAGGGTACTAATTTACACCTTCGTGTTCCTCGTTTGCGGCGGGCAGACGGTTAAGACTTACTCTCCTGGCCCCTCTCCTTGTTCTTGAGGAGCAGCAGTTTCTGCTCCCGCTGCTGCTTCTCCATCTCCTGCTCCAGCCGGTGGTTCTCCATCTTCCTCTGGTGCTCCAACAGCTCCTGCTGGTGCTTCAGGGCCAGGAGCTCCTGCTGTTGCTGCGAGAGGAGGTGGAGGAGGAGGAGACATTTAGTACGCTTTGGATTTAACCCATTTTGACCTGAGATCAAGATTCTAAAAAATGTCTTCTACATCCCGACAGTTTTCTGAAAAAGCTATGTTTCTGTCAGTTGTTCTTCGATTTTTCAAAAATAGCAGACCTACAAGCTCGCTATGAGCTTGTAGATCTGCCATTTTTCAATAGCTAAAGCATAACATGATGCTAACAGCAAAAGGGGTTCCCGCCCAAAATGGGTTAAGCAAAAAATAAAATGTCACGAGTCTGTGCTTCCTAAACTATTAGCACAATATATGTAAAATGATGATGTTTTGTATTGATCCTGAAAAAAAAAAAAAAAAGATTTTTTTTAAATTTTTATTTTCACGATTTTTCTAAAATAGCAGACCTACAAGCTCGTAGCGCGCCACTCGGTGGCGCGCTATGAGCTTGTAGATCTGCTATTTTTCAATAGCTAAATTATAACAATGCTTAAAACACCAAAAGGGGTTCCCGCCCAAAATGGTTTAAGGTTATTGTAGCAGTCAATTTATATTGGGGGTCGGGAGGGGGCGGGGCGGGGGTCCCGAGACATTGCCAAAGCATTTCCGGGGGTCCCCGGCCAAAAACGTTGAGAACCCCTGTTTTATAGAATGGTAGAAGAAAACCCCAGACAAACCCAATCATCCACTGTTGTGTTGAATACAGTCGATAGGACACTGAATCAGGTGAGATTTCATTCGTATGCCCTTGAGGGGTTTTGTTTCACTTGATATTTTGTTATTGTCTTTCTGTGCAAATAATAAACTTGAAGAAACTTAAACACGGGGTGTTAAGGGACGCTCTGTGCTGCAGGGAAATGAGTGAAAAAAACCCGAAGTGTTTCGATTACACATTACCTCATGACGACTCGTTCTCCCCGGCCTTATTTACTGTCCCTTCTAAAAACATCACTAATTCATTACCTTTAAGCTGTTAAAACTTTACACACGTACTGCTACGGGTCTCTTAAAAGTCGCCATCTGGAATAATTAAGTCCGACAGCTGTGTGAAGCGATACAATGAAAACCTTTGTGGTCCGATTACAGTGTTTTGACCACGGGGGCTGTGGGCTTTTAAATAAAACATTAGCCCGCGAGAGATGAGGCTGCAACTTGCTACTTTTATCTCTCCATAAAGCACTTACACCCTATACTTCACTGACCAGGGTCTCCAGCCCAGGCCAGGGGTCCCCCTCATTTTCCCCCCCTTCTAAATCACTTTGCTGAAAATAGCCGATCTACAAGCTCGCAGCGCATCGGAACGCAACCTCGAAATGCTGCTGATATAATACTGAACCACAAGCAGTCAGATATACGCCCATGTCCGGCAGATGCTTTTGACGTTGCCACAACGCGGCTAACCAAGGTTGGCCAGAATTTGTGGACACCATTTGTTAATAAAAAAATCACACCCGTGTGAACTGAGTGGTGCAAGGTCTTATATAGCCTGATCAGCTGTGGTCTGACGTAATGTCAGTGACCATAGTAACCATGCTCATTTTTTTGGGTCCCACGTACAGGTACACACACGTACAGGTACACACATACATAGACACAAACATAGATACAGACAAAGCTGGTTGTTGGAGTGGTTTGCACCACTCAAAAAGACTAACAGTGGTATCTTGTCCAGCCACCCCCGCTCACAGGCCGAGGCCCGAGAGCACTATTGAAACAAGCGGGCTACTAACCTAGCCTGGTAGAACCACTCCCCCTGCTGGACAACATTTGCATTCTGCCAGGTAAGGGTGAGTCTGGGATCTCTCAGACAGAGACGATGTACTCTGTCTGGACCAATTCTGGCCGGAGCGATATGCGGCTGTATGGGGCCGCTAAAGGAGCGATATGCGGCTGTATGGGGCCGCTAGAGGAGCGATATGCGGCCGTATGGGGCCGCTAGAGGAGCGATATGCGGCTGTATGTGGCCGCTAGAGGAGCGATATGCGGCTGTATGGGGCCGCTAGAGGAGCGATATGCGGCTGTATGGGGCCGCTAGAGGAGCGATATGCGGCTGTATGGGGCCGCTAGAGGAGCGATATGCGGCTGTATGGGGCCGCTAGAGGAGCGATATGCGGCTGTATGGGGCCGCTAGAGGAGCGATATGCAGCTGTATGGGGCCGCTAGAGGAGCGATATGCAGCTGTATGGGGCCGCTAGAGGAGCGATATGCGGCTGTATGAGGCCGCTAGAGGAGCGATATGCGGCTGTATGTGGCCGCTAGAGGCGGGGTCAACGCAAGACTTATGACATATTGAAGCTGTGCCACAGCGCAATGTAAACACAACCTAACAAGACTACAACTCGAAATGATTATGGAGATATCAGATTTTTGTCCTGCTGCTTCCGGGTTCATGGTTTCTGCCTGAGAGATCCCAGATGCAGGCAGGAGGGAACTGGTGAACTCAGTACTGAGAGATCCCAGATGCAGGCAGGAGGAGGGAACTGGTGAACTCAGTACTGCCGCAATCTGGCAGAGTCAGGTTACTACTAACCCGCCGGTCTAAAAAATTTAAACAAACATTTTATTTTAATGTAAACTATGTAAACTTGGCCCGGGCTGTGGCTCAGCGGTCCAGGCACCTTGGCTGGTAATCCAGTCTGGCAGTGTGCTGCGGGTTCGACTCCCGATCCCGACGGCCTTTACTGCATGTCACCCCCCATCTCTCTCCCCATTTCCTGTCAGCCTACTGTCTATCCCTCCATAAAATAAAGGCGAAAGCCACAAGGCAAAAGCCACAAAAAAAAGACATTTAAACTATGTAAACTTTACATAACTAGGGTTATGTTATAACCTACAGTTTTCTTTATTTCCTGAAACATGTATATTTTTTCATTTCCTGAAAAATTAACATTTTGGAGTTAGGTGGTTTCTTCCTCCGGCCGACAGCAGAGATATAAAACTTTGGGCCTCGAAATTTAAACGGAGGAGAATCACCGGACTAAAAACCCAAAAGCCTCCAGTGCTATAGCAGACCCACGGGCCCAAGATGACGAATGACCGTCGCTCTCACGACTCTCAACGGGGCCCGTTGACCCGAGGCGGTTTGCCGGCCAACATTGGAACGCCTGTGGTTGTCTTGGGGAAGCTCCTGAGGTGTGAATGTCAGTATAACTGCACGACTGAGGCAGGCCGTTGCTCAAACCGCCGCGCGCAGCCACGCTCGCCGAAGCCTCCGCAGGTCAAATAAAGATTCAGAAATAAAAGGCACTCTGTGCGCGCAATCAGCCGGGCTGCCACATTAACAGCACTCGCTCTTCCCCGCACTCACTCACGCTCCATAACATGATCCGCCCGCTTACGGCGTGATATCACCGAGCGAGCGCCCAATGACAATATTTGATCATTTTAATTGGGACGTAATTTCATGCCCGGCGTTCATAATCGCCCTGTAAGGGGTGGGTTGGGGGGGTAAATTCGCCCTCTAATAGCTGTTGGGTCGCTGGGACCATGCGCTTGTGTTTACCGTTATGGTTTCAAACCCGCGGGCGCATAAATTAGCGGCATGAAGGTGAGCGGGAGGTGAGCGGGTTCGTGAGAAAACCCGGGCGCTGATGAGTGAACTTTGGCCCGAGGCCAGATTTTAGCCTCGCTCATTCCGCCCTTCAATTAGGAGCGAGAAACTTTTGGATAGTGAGTGTGTGTGTGTGTGTGTGTGTGTGTGTGTGTGTGTGTGTGTGTGTGTGTGTGTGTGTGTGTGTGTGTGTGTGTGTGTGTGTGTGTGTGTGTGTGTGTGTGTGTGTGTGTGTGTGTGTGTGTGTTGGGGGCCAGAACTGTCAACAGATGTTCCCTCTTATTAATACTCCACACTTCAATATGGGTATGGTGTGTGTGTGTGTGTGTGTGTGTGTGTGTGTGTGTGTGTGTGTGTGTGTGTGTGTGTGTGTGCGCGCTTCGGGCGCGTGCTCACACATGCATTAACGTAGAGTACAAGCGTGGGTAAATAAAGCAAGTTGTGTGAATGTGTGTGCGGTGCGCGGTGCGTGAGCGTGTATGTCCACATGTGCATGTACGAGTGTGTGCGTAGCCCATGTGTTCATGTGCATGTGTATGCACACACAAACTGTACATGAACATAATATGTTAATTTACTTGAACGCACGCATGCATGCAAACACACGCGCACACACACATATTATGTGTGCGTGCTTGCACAAGTATGTGTGTGTGTATGTGTATACTGTACGCTTGCATACTGTAAACGAGCATGTGTCTGCCTGTGTGTGCAAACTGTGCATGCATGAGTTCAAGTGTGTGTGTGTGTGTGTGTGCGCGCGCTGCAAATGCATGTTTGAACATGTGTACGTAGGCCTTCGTGTATTCATAAGTCCGAGTGTGTGTGTGTGTGTGTGTGTATGTGTACACTGGCTGTGAATGGGTCTGATTGAGGCAGGTCCTCCCTGGCCAGTGTGTGCGTCACTGGCAGCAACCTGAGGGGTCCTCCAGCCCCACCACACACACACACACACACACACACACACACAACACACAACACACAACACACACACACACACACACACACACACACACACACACACACACACACACACACACAGCACCTCGCCACTCTTGAAGCCCTTCTGTTTATTAAATGCTACCCAGTAATATGAAACTAGAAAGATCAGAGACAGACAGACAGACAGACAGACAGACCAGACAGACAGACAGACAGACAGACAGACAGACAGACAGACAGACAGACAGACAGACAGACAGACAGACAGACAGACAGACAGACAGACAGACAGACAGACAGACAGACAGACAGACAGACAGACAGGGGGAAACGTTGATTTGATTAACGAGGTCTGCCGTTTGATTCAAACCCACGTCTGCAGGAGTACACGCTAGACACAACTCTGCGGATCGCGGAAATGAATTTTCCCAGCAAGCCTTTGCTGTTGTATATCTGCGGTCTAATTTAATCAAAAGGGGAAGAGGACAAAGAGGAGAGAGTGGTATCGACTGCTGCAATTCCTTAAAAGCAAGAGGACGTGTGGTTTGTTTTAATCAAAAGGGGAGAAAGATGGTTCCAGACTCTCTCCAAAACAAAAACCTCAAAACAACGTCCCACAAAACAACGTTCTCAGAGAGCCTTATGGGTCCATTTGGTTCCGTTTGTACACTCGCAGAGCTAACCACATGAACCCTCGCGTCCCTGTTCTGGGCATGCCCTCATATAGGCAACATATGTTGTTCCCTGCAAAGAGATTTGATCAAGTAGTACTACCAGTACCTAGAGCTCATGAGTGCCATATCCTGGCAAAGCAGTGATTCCGTCTTGGATGAGCGGTAGATGACCCACAGGTTCGAATCCCAGGGGAGGACTTAACACTGAGGATACTTACTGTGCACTTAACTGCCCACACAACGATTCTTGCTTAAAGGACAACTTTAGTTTTTTTCAACCAAGGTTCATGTTTTAGGTTGTTATTAGAGAAAGTAAAAGACTCATCATCGTAAAAGACTCATCTTTTACTTTCTCTAATAACATCCTAAAACATGAACCTTGGTTGAAAAAAACTAAAGTTGTCCTTTAAATGTGAATCTCGATTTTCCTCTCGAATTTGAGATCACAATTCTCACACGATTCTAATTTGTTCCATGAAAATATTTATAAAAAAAAAAAAACTGGTGCTGCACGATTCTTCACAAAATGAATTTGCATAGGTGTCTGAATCTAGATATTTCTTCGATTAATTGTGCAGCACACCCGCACGCCCACACACACACACACACACACACACACACACGCACACGCACACGCACGCGCACGCACAGTCACCTTGATGTGCTCCTGGAGCTGGGCCTCGTGCTGCCGCGACAGCTGCTCGTGCTGCCGCTGGAACTCGGCGATGAGGATCTGCCGCTGGATCTGCTGCTTCTGCTTCAGTGTGAGCAGCTCCTGCTGCAGCTGCTGCTCTCTGCCCGACGACGGGGCGGGGGGACCCCCGGCCCCGGCCTGGCCCCCAGAGCCAGGCTGCTGCTGCTGGCCGGACGGGGACAGCGAAGACAGCTGATGCTGCTGCTGCTGCTGCTGGTGGTGGTGCTGCTGGTGGTGGTGGTGGTCCACTCGGAGGTCCATGGGGATGGCTGCTGGAGGCAGGCGAAGAGGAAGAGCAGAGCTGATGTCCACTGTGCGGCCAGAGAGAGGGGGAGGGTGGGGGGGAGAGAGAGAGAGAGACAGATTGATTTTCAAGACCTCTTTATTAAAAGCTTTTTCTTTTCTTTTCTTTTTCAAAGTCACTTTTTGGAGTACAAGAAAAACATGCACCGTCAAATGATTCTATGTAACCACAGAAGACCAACGTATTGTAAAGACGTTTAAAATCACAGAAGCAAACTGAAACTAGAGTGAAATAGAGTCGAGGAGAGACATGGAGAGAGAGAAGAGAGACATGGAGAGAGAGAGAAGAGAGACATGGAGAGAGAGAAGAGAGACATGGAGAGAGAGAAGAGATACATGGAGAGAGAGAAGAGAGGCATGGAGAGAGAGAAGAGAGGCATGGAGAGAGAGAGAGAAGAGGGATATGGAGAGAGAGAGAGAGAGAGAGAGAGAGAGAGAGAAGAGAGGCATGGAGAGAGAGAGAGAGAGAGAGAGAGGAGGGATATGGAGAGAGAGAGAGAGAGAGAGAGAGAGAGAGAGAGAGAGAGAGAGAGAGAGAGAGAGAGAAGAGAGGGACATGGAGACAGAGTCGAAGAAGAGAGAGATGAGAGAGGCAGATGTAAGGAGGGGAAGGAGAAGGCCAGATGAGAGAGAGAGGGGAAGGAGAAGGCCAGATGAGAGAGAGAGGGGAAGGAGAAGGCCAGATGAGAGAGAGAGGGGAAGGAGAAGGCCAGATGAGAGAGAGAGGGGAAGGAGAGAAACCAAAACAAAGAGAAAAAGAAGGGGGAGGGGTTAGAACAGTTATAGGACACCAGGTTAATGGATCTAATGTCCTGGCAGGACAGAAAACTAGGCAGTACCAGCTGGTCCTGCGGATCAGGGTTTTGGAATCCAGTGATTTCAGAGGTATGCTGGTGGTTGCGTAGAGTAGGCAGCTGGTACCAGGCAGCAGGTGAATGAGCCTAACTCAGAATATGACTTCAAGTTTCTCTGTGCTGCTCAGTAATGGTAAATGGTGCATTATAGCGCTTTTTATCCAAAGCACTTTACATAGATTATGCAATACATTCATACGCCCATTCATACAGCTTTACATAGATTGTGCATTACATTCACCCTTTCACACACACATGCATACACCGATGGCAGAGGAAACCTTGCAAGGCACCAACCTGCTCATCGGGAGCATTTAGGCTTTAGGGGTTCAGAGTCTTGCTCAAGGACACTTGGACACTAACTCTGGGGGAGCCCGGGATAGAACTGGCAACCTTTGGTTGCCATCAGGTCGCTTTACCCCCTGACTGAGCCAAATGTTTCAGCGTGTCACTGTCGATTATTGAAGCTAAGATGGCAGCTGGTGGCTAGTTAGTTTTCGGCGCTAATTCTTCTTTCACTAGTTTTGTCGGTGTTAATTACATGCTACTTTTCTGTGTTAAACTATCCGTGCACAAATAACATGAATCTCCCGCTCGTATGACTCTATGCTCCCGTCTCGGTTGTGTTTCCAATGTCACTACAGTTCCGTGAGCACCGTGTCGTGACTCGTGATTGGTTGAATATCTTTCCGGTCTGAGCACCAGAGACAGCTTCCGTTACTCTTGGGAGGTGTAGTTCCAGACTCTATATAGCATTCAGGAGGTGTAGTTTCTGACTCTATAGCATTCAGGAGGTGTAGTTCCAGACTCTATATAGCATTCAGGAGGTGTAGTTTCTGACTCTATAGCATTCAGGAGGTGTAGTTCCAGACTCTATATAGCATTCAGGAAGTGTAGTTCCAGACTCTATAGCATTCAGGAGGTGTAGTTCCAGACTCTATATAGCATTCAGGAGGTGTAGTTTCTGACTCTATATAGCATTCAGGAGGTGTAGTTCCAGACTCTATATAGCATTCAGGAGGTGTAGTTTCTGACTATATAGCATTCAGGAGGTGTAGTTTCTGACTCTATATAGCATTCAGGAGGTGTAGTTCCAGACTCTATATAGCATTCAGGAGGTGTAGTTTCTGACTATATAGCATTCAGGAGGTGTAGTTCCAGACTCTATATAGCAGACTCTATATAGCATTCAGGAAGTGTAGTTCCAGACTCTATATAGCATTCAGGAAGTGTAGTTCCAGACTCTATATAGCATTCAGGAAGTGTAGTTCCAGACTCTATATGGAAGTGTAGTTCCAGACTCTATAGCATTCAGGAAGTGTAGTTCCAGACTCTATAGCATTCAGGAGGTGTAGTTCTAGACTCTATATAGCATTCAGGAGGTGTAGTTCCAGACTCTATATAACATTCAGGAGGTGTAGTTCTAGACTCTATATAGCATTTGTAGATTGTGGAATAGTTGTCTGGCTACACGAGACTAGCTTGTCGACAACACACAACACGACATGAAGTGAGGAAAGTCAGTGCAAGCTAAACCTCAACCTCATGAACAGCGAGAACAGAACCTGCATAAATGGCGGTTCAACAAACTGTCCTCACAATGATGCCAAAACACACACACAGACACACACACACACACACACAAACACTCTTATCAGCAGGCACAAGTCTCCTCACTGTACTGGCAGACCAGACTCCAGCATCTAACTGGATTCTATAATTCAAACATGGAAGCTGGCAGCATCTGACAAAGATTGCATTGAACCGCGCGCTGGTGCAAAAACCTTCCAGACTGGCCAGCCACCCACAAATCACTGCACAGGAAGCCGTCCAATCATGCGGCTTCCTCCCCATTAAATCTGAATAAATAGGAGGCGATTGGCTGATTATTTATCTACATGTTTGCAGAGAGCGCGGCGCTAGCCAGAGATGCTTGCTTCCAACTTTGTGTTAATGAAGAGGCAAACACCGAGTCATCATTGGCCTATTTTAGCACGCTCGCTCTCACGCTCTCGCGCACACACGCGCACACACACACACACACACACAGTTTGTACATGCAAAGCAAGTGCTATCCGCAGTCAAATTTGCACGTATGAGCCGGCACCAGTTAGAATCAAAAACAAGGTACTTCTTAGCACATCTTCAAACAGAATGTCACAGACAGAGCCCCCCATGCATCGATTACTGCACTCCCTCTTTCCCTCTGACAAGGAGGCTCACTCAGGCCCTTTTTGAAACGGGCTCCTCGCCACTCGCCCTACACACTTCCACTCGATATGCGCAGAGAGACGGCACCCCAATTCCCCTCCCATCCACTTGTATTGAGTTGCTCACCCAGCGCATGAGTTGTTTTCACCCTTTCTTCCAGGTTGGAAGAGAGAGAGATAGATGGATTAATTAAAGGACCACTTCACCACTTTTCAACATCTCTTCATATAATTGGTCCTCACTAATGTTCATGATAAAACACCACCATTTTTTCCTACTCAGTCTGTGTCTCATAGGAGGGCTTTGGGCAGTTCGGACACCCGTCCACCAGTGACATCATCATTAGGCAGATTTTTTTTAAACAAGATTTGTTTTAAAATATATTTAGATTTTTATTATCGTGAGAACGATGGCTTCAACTTTTGCATTGCAACTTTTCAGGAAAAGAAAGCCTGCCGTTTCTATTAGCTTGGATTCACCATCGATGATGTCACTGGTGGACAGGTTTCTGAACTGCCCACAGCCCTCCTATGAGACACAGACTGAGTAGAAAAAAATTGTGGTGTTTGTGAACATTAGTTAGGACCAATTATTGGAAGAGAAGTTGAAAAGTGGTGAAGTGGTCCTTTAACAAGCTATAAGGCAGCAGCTTTTATGTAATTATAAATATAATTTATAAAAAACGACGGTTCAGCCAGAACTGCTATTTTTGGCGGAAGAAGAAGGAGAAGTGAGAAGAAAACATCTGACAAATACAATAAGGGACCAAGAAGTCCCTTCGGGCTTGGTCCCACAATAATAATCCTGTCGTTGACTACCACACTATAGATACAATTTGGCCAATCACAATCGACTATACAAAGGACTGCCCTATAGTCATGACATGTAACATTTCTATGTCCCTTTGATGTAAAGACTGTATTTCTGGGGCAGACGCCAAGGTGACGAAACAGAAAACCCTAGCAACCGCGTGCAGCACATGGGAACGTCTCCTCTTCCTGCTAACATCTCCCTAGCCGATTATAGTCATTTAGCATGATTAACATGCCCCCCCCCCCTCCCCCCCAGGTTCACAGGTGAGGCCCCTGCACGCACGCACACACGCGTGCACACACACACACACACACACACACAAACACACACACGCACACAGCAGCGTGGGAGAAGGAAAACGTGCAACAAGTCCTTTAGGACAGAGGAGGAGGTCACGCAGGGGGTGATGATGACAATACGTTACATAACGGCGTCAGTCAGTGATGTGCACACCTGCGCCGTCAGTGTTCCCGTGTTCCCATGGCGCCACGTGTCCTGTCACCACAGGCCTTATGGTTCCTTTGAAGGGACACTTACTTCACCCCTTGTGCAACCAGATCTTAATTTAATGATGTTTGGGAGACAAGAAACACGTTCCTGGGGGTTTTTATGTGGGTAATATGTGTTTTTACTTTTAGATATTTTCGTATTTCAAAGTGTCCATGATGTCATGGACACTGGGCTCACTTACTTCCTGGAATACATCAAGGAAGCTCTGAGAAGGAAGTGAAGTGGATCTCGGATTCCAAATATTATACTAGTTACTTTGTAGGTTTCGATGATTATTACGAAACCACTTCAGCCCTATATACTCTCTACAAGCTCTACAAGCTCTACAAGCTCGCGATGCGACGCATTGTGAGCTTGTAGATCGGCTATTTTCAGAAGTTTTTTTTATACATTTGAAAACGTGATCTTCCAGCTCGTCCAGGGGTCTCAATCTAAGAGTATGGAGACCAGCTCCTGCATGCTCCAGCCACTGGCAGATGTACAAGTTATATTGCATTAACATAATCTAGTTACTACCATGGTTAAAATAAAGATTTATTCATTTAACCCATTCTGGACGGGAACCCCTTTTGGTGTTTTAAGCATTATGTTATACTTTAGCTATTTAACAATAGCAGATCTACAAGCTCATAGCGCAGCACCGACTGCCGCGCTACGAGCTTGTAGATCTGCTATTTTTGAAAATTTGTGAAAATGTGATGCAAATCTTTGAATATATATTCTTTCAGTGCCAACGTTTTTAACTCAAATCTTTGAATATATATCCTTTCAGTGCCAACGTTTTTAACTCAAATCTTTGCTTCTAGGGGGGTCCCTCCCTGGAACAACATATCTTCAGATGGGGGTCCGCAGCCAAATACAGACAATTCTGAAGGGTCCTTGACATGAAAAAGGTTGAGCACAACTGACATAGAAACATAGGTTTTTCAGAAAACTGCTAGGATTTAGAAGCCATCTTTTTTTAGAATCGGCCTCAGTTCTAAATGCGTTAAATAAGTTCTGGATTGCAGTTTCAATTTAACTCTGACAGCATATAAATGGACTCGGTCGAGCGCTACATTCTATCAGCTGCTGCCAATGTGTGCTGTACGGATATAATTGTGCGAGGCAATTACTCATTTTTTCAGTCACATTTTAGCAAGGCAAGGCACTCTCGGAGATGCACATGAATACATTATTAACCCATTTTGGGCGGGAACCCCTTTTGGTGTTTTAAACATGTTATAATTTAGCTATTGAAAAATAGCAGATCTACAAGCTCATAGCGCGCCACCGAGTGGCGCGCTACAAGCTTGTAGGTCTGCTATTTTTGAAAAATCGTGAAAATATTTATTTCAGAAAACTGGAGGATTTAGATTAGATTTTTTTTTTAATTTTCGACGTGAGGCCTAATTGGGTTAAACACAGGGGATTGTACTGTGCAGTATTGCCAATGGTCTATGTGTTGATTAAATGGTACTAAAAACTGTATGTTGATCATCCAAGAGCAACATGGGTCATGCATATTATGCTAAATTAACCTCTTTTAGGTCATGCAATGCAGTATTTTATACATGTTTTGGGAAAGCTTTACAAAACTACTACACTAATGTTTGCATGATAAAAAACAAAGCCTTACTAATACCAATCATTATCACTCCAGTTGGCTGATCTTTACTGATCTTTAAACTAGCTCCTTGTCAGAGAAATGATGTTAATCCATTTAGGCCTGACGTCGAAATTTAGAAAATGTCTTTTTGTTTTCTGAAATACCTCATGTTTCTATATCAGTGGTGCTCAATAGTTCATGTCAAGGACCGCAGAAACTATATGTAATTGGCTGCCGACCACCATCTGAAAATATGTTGTTCCAGGGTCCCCCCAGAAGCAAAGATTTGAGTTAAAATTCAAAGATTTGCGACACATTTTCACGTTTTTTCAAAAAATAGCAGACCTACAAGCTCGTAGCGCGGCACTCGGTGCCGCGCTATGAGCTCACCAAAAGGGGTTTCCGCCCAGAATGGGTAAACTATGTTGTTGTTTTTATGAAGAATTGAATGGTTTAGGCCGGGCCAAAATGCATTCTGATCTTGATCTATACTACATGCAGTACTTCATGAGCCATTCATTGTGCTTTCTGCCCCCAGAACCAGAACTCAACATGGTCTTATTATGCACTACATAGTGTATCTGGAACAAACTCCTCAAAAACTCTGTTCTTTTACATCAAAGCTCAAAACCTGGGGGGCACGGTGGCACAGTCGGTAGTGCTGTCGCCTCACAGCTAGAAGGTCCATGGGTTCGATTCCCGCTAGGGACGCTATGGGCGCCAGGGGCGTGCCCTCTCCTCCGCGTCATCAGCGCCCATACCCGAGGCGGGGTTGGCGAAAGGGCCTTTCTTTGTGGAGTTTGCATGTTCTCCCCATGTCCCATAGGGTAGCCTACTTGAAAAAATGGGTTGCAAAATCGTGGGATAAAAAAAACAAAAAAAGCTCAAAACCTTTCTGTTTGCCGCTGCCTTTAAATTATGTTTCTGATTCATTTCTTGTGCTGATCTGTCATTTTATTTTATGTTAACTTATCTCCTGTTCTTTTAATAATAACAACATTTAATCAGAAATGTCCTTTAACACATTTTCTTTTGTGTCTTAATGTTCTTGTAAAGCACTTAGAGTGTCCTTGTTGCTGAGTGACAGGTGCTATACGAATAAATAAACATGCCTTTCCCTCGCTAAGATTTGGCTTTGCTAAAATTAGTAATTGCATTGCACAACCGTACAGCGCTTTGGCTGCAGTTGATAGAATGAATCGCTTGATCGAGTGTAAATACGGCACCAAATATCCTGCATAGTCCATCTTTGTCATTTGGTTAAATCCTGTGCAGGCAGAAGGCTTGCTGCGCCTCATAAACCAAACACCAACTTCTAAGGACATGCAACCAGCAAATAAAACACTCTGATTTTAACCTGTTCAGACCTGGAACGCATCTGTGTCACCTCATATAGCTTTTAACCACATTTAAACTTTTTTTTAACCATTATTTCAAACTTTAGCTGTTGAAAAATAGCAGATCTACAATCCCATAGCGCGGCACCGAGTGCTGTGCTACGAGATCTGATATTTATTTATTTTGAATCGTGAAAAATTACGTGCAAATCTTTGAATATATATTCTTGCACAGCAAAAAAATGTTTTAACTCATATCTTTGCTTCTGGGGGGGTCCATGGAACAAAATACTTTCAGATGGGGGTCGGCGGCCAATTACATATAATGTTTGGGGTCCTTGACATGAAATATTTTGAGAACAACTGACATAGAAACGTAAGGTTCATGATTTAGAAGATGATGATTTAGAAAGACACTTGTAGAACCTGGTCTCAGGTCTAAATGGATTAACCCATTCTGGGCGGGAACCCCTTTTGGTGTTAGCATTATGTTATGCTTTAGCTATTGAAAAATAGCAGATCTACAAGCTCATAGTGCGCCACTGAGTGGCGCGCTACGAGCTTGTAGGTCTGCTATTTTTGAAAAATCGAAGAACCACTGACATAGAAACATAGCTTTTTCAGAAAACTGTCATTTTCAAACAGACATTTTTAGAATCTGATCTCAGGTCAGAATGGATTAAGGCCGCTCAGTTTACTGATATATATTATGTTTGGTCTCTTGTGTAGTGTGTTTCTGGTCTCTGGTGTAGTGTGTTTCTGGTCTCTTGTATAGTGTGTTTCTGGTCTCTTGTGTAGTGTGTTTCTGGTCTCTGGTGTAGTGTGTTTCTGGTCTATGGTGTAGTGTGTTTCTGGTCTCTGGTGTAGTGTGTTTCTGGTCTCTTGTGTAGTGTGTTTCTGGTCTCTGGTGTAGTGTGTTTCTGGTCTATGGTGTAGTGTGTTTCTGGTCTCTGGTGTAGTGTGTTTCTGGTCTATGGTGTAGTGTGTTTCTGGTCTCTGGTGTAGTGTGTTTCTGGTCTATGGTGTAGTGTGTTTCTGGTCTCTGGTGTAGTGTGTTTCTGGTCTCTGGTGTAGTGTGTTTCTGGTCTCTGGTGTAGTGTGTTTCTGGTCTATGGTGTAGTGTGTTTCTGGTCTCTTGTGTAGTGTGTTTCTGGTCTCTTGTATAGTGTGTTTCTGGTCTCTTGTATAGTGTGTTTCTGGTCTCTTGTATATTGTGTTTCTGGTCTCTTGTATAGTGTGTTTCTGGTCTCTGGTGTAGTGTGTTTCTGGTCTCTGGTGTAGTGTGTTTCTGGTCTCTGGTGTAGTGTGTTTCTGGTCTATGGTGTAGTGTGTTTCTGGTCTCTGGTGTAGTGTGTTTCTGGTCTCTGGTGTAGTGTGTTTCTGGTCTCTGGTGTAGTGTGTTTCTGGTCTCTGGTGTAGTGTGTTTCTGGTCTCTTGTATAGTGTGTTTCTGGTCTCTGGTGTAGTGTGTTTCTGGTCTCTGGTGTAGTGTGTTTCTGGTCTCTGGTGTAGTGTGTTTCTGGTCTCTTGTATAGTGTGTTTCTGGTCTCCTGTGTAGTGTGTTGCTGGGCTCTTGTATAGTGTGTTTCTGGTCTCCTGTGTAGTGTGTTTCTGGTCTCCTGTGTAGTGTGTTTCTGGTCTCTTGTGTAGTGTGTTTCTGGTCTCTTGTATAGTGTGTTTCTGGTCTCCTGTGTAGTGTGTTTCTGGTCTCTTGTGTAGTGTGTTTCTGGTCTCTTGTGTAGTGTATTTCTGGTCTCTTGTATAGTGTGTTTCTGGTCTCTTGTGTAGTATTTTTCTGGTCTCTTGTGTAGTGTGTTTCTGGTCTCTGGTATAGTGTGTTTCTGGTCTCTTGTGTAGTGTGTTTCTGGTCTCTGGTGTAGTGTGTTTCTGGTCTCTTGTGTAGTGTGTTTCTGGTCTCTTGTGTAGTGTGTTTCTGGTCTCTTGTGTAGTGTGTTTCTGGTTTCTGGTGTAGTGTGTTTCTGGTCTCTGGTATAGTGTGTTTCTGGTCTCTTGTATAGTGTGTTTCTGGTCTCTTGTATAGTGTGTTTCTGGTCTCTGGTATAGTGTGTTTCTGGTCTCTTGTATAGTGTGTTTCTGGTCTCTTGTGTAGTGTGTTTCTGGTCTCTTGTGTAGTGTGTTTCTGGTCTCTTGTATAGTGTGTTTCTGGTCTCTTGTGTAGTGTGTTTCTGGTCTCTTGTGTAGTGTGTTTCTGGTCTCTTGTGTAGTGTGTTTCTGGTCTCTGGTGTAGTGTGTTTCTGGTCTCTGGTGTAGTGTGTTTCTGGTCTCTGGTGTAGTGTGTTTCTGGTCTCTTGTGTAGTGTGTTTCTGGTCTCTGGTGTAGTGTGTTTCTGGTCTCTTGTGTAGTGTGTTTCTGGTCTCTGGTGTAGTGTGTTTCTGGTCTCTTGTATAGTGTGTTTCTGGTCTCTTGTATAGTGTGTTTCTGGTCTCTTGTATAGTGTGTTTCTGGTCTCTTGTATAGTGTGTTTCTGGTCTCTTGTATAGTGTGTTTCTGGTCTCTTGTATAGTGTGTTTCTGGTCTCTTGTATAGTGTGTTTCTGGTCTCTTGTATAGTGTGTTTCTGGTCTCTGGTGTAGTGTGTTTCTGGTCTCTTGTATAGTGTGTTTCTGGTCTCTGGTGTAGTGTGTTTCTGGTCTCTGGTGTAGTGTGTTTCTGGTCTCTTGTGTAGTGTGTTTCTGGTCTCTTGTATAGTGTGTTTCTGGTCTCTTGTATAGTGTGTTTCTGGTCTCTTGTATAGTGTGTTTCTGGTCTCTTGTATAGTGTGTTTCTGGTCTCTTGTATAGTGTGTTTCTGGTCTCTGGTGTAGTGTGTTTCTGGTCTCTTGTGTAGTGTGTTTCTGGTCTCTGGTGTAGTGTGTTTCTGGTCTCTGGTGTAGTGTGTTTCTGGTCTCTTGTGTAGTGTGTTTCTGGTCTCTTGTGTAGTGTGTTTCTGGTCTCTTGTATAGTGTGTTTCTGGTCTCTTGTATAGTGTGTTTCTGGTCTCTGGTGTAGTGTGTTTCTGGTCTCTTGTATAGTGTGTTTCTGGTCTCTTGTATAGTGTGTTTCTGGTCTCTGGTGTAGTGTGTTTCTGGTCTCTTGTGTAGTGTGTTTCTGGTCTCTTGTGTAGTGTGTTTCTGGTCTCTTGTATAGTGTGTTTCTGGTCTCTTGTATAGTGTGTTTCTGGTCTCTGGTTTAGTGTGTTTCTGGTCTCTGGTGTAGTGTGTTTCTGGTCTCTTGTGTAGTGTGTTTCTGGTCTCTTGTATAGTGTGTTTCTGGTCTCTTGTGTAGTGTGTTTCTGGTCTCTGGTGTAGTGTGTTTCTGGTCTCTTGTGTAGTGTGTTTCTGGTCTCTGGTGTAGTGTGTTTCTGGTCTCTTGTATAGTGTGTTTCTGGTCTCTGGTGTAGTGTGTTTCTGGTCTCTTGTGTAGTGTGTTTCTGGTCTCTGGTGTAGTGTGTTTCTGGTCTCTTGTGTAGTGTGTTTCTGGTCTCTGGTGTAGTGTGTTTCTGGTCTCTGGTGTAGTGTGTTTCTGGTCTCTGGTGTAGTGTGTTTCTGGTCTCTTGTGTAGTGTGTTTCTGGTCTCTTGTATAGTGTGTTTCTGGTCTCTTGTATAGTGTGTTTCTGGTCTCTGGTGTAGTGTGTTTCTGGTCTCTGGTGTAGTGTGTTTCTGGTCTCTGGTGTAGTGTGTTTCTGGTCTCTGGTGTAGTGTGTTTCTGGTCTCTGGTGTAGTGTGTTTCTGGTCTCTTGTGTAGTGTGTTTCTGGTCTCTGGTGTAGTGTGTTTCTGGTCTCTTGTGTAGTGTGTTTCTGGTCTCTGGTGTAGTGTGTTTCTGGTCTCTGGTGTAGTGTGTTTCTGGTCTCTTGTGTAGTGTGTTTCTGGTCTCTTGTGTAGTGTGTTTCTGGTCTCTTGTGTAGTGTGTTTCTGGTCTCTGGTGTAGTGTGTTTCTGGTCTCTTGTATAGTGTGTTTATGGTCTCTTGTATAGTGTGTTTATGGTCTCTTGTGTAATGTGTTTCTGGTCTCTTGTATAGTGTGTTTCTGGTCTCTTGTATAGTGTGTTTCTGGTCTCTTGTATAGTGTGTTTCTGGTCTCTTGTATAGTGTGTTTCTGGTCTCTTGTGTAGTGTGTTTCTGGTCTCTTGTATAGTGTGTTTCTGGTCTCTTGTATAGTGTGTTTCTGGTCTCTTGTATAGTGTGTTTCTGGTATCTTGTGTAGTGTGTTTCTGGTCTCTTGTGTAGTGTGTTTCTGGTCTCTTGTGTAGTGTGTTTCTGGTCTCTTGTGTAGTGTGTTTCTGGTCTCTGGTGTAGTGTGTTTCTGGTCTCTTGTATAGTGTGTTTATGGTCTCTTGTATAGTGTGTTTATGGTCTCTTGTGTAATGTGTTTCTGGTCTCTTGTATAGTGTGTTTCTGGTCTCTTGTATAGTGTGTTTCTGGTCTCTTGTATAGTGTGTTTCTGGTCTCTTGTATAGTGTGTTTCTGGTCTCTTGTGTAGTGTGTTTCTGGTCTCCTGTGTAGTGTGTTTCTGGTCTCTTGTGTAGTGTGTTTCTGGTCTCTGGTGTAGTGTGTTTCTGGTCTCTTGTGTAGTGTGTTTCTGGTCTCTGGTGTAGTGTGTTTCTGGTCTCTTGTGTAGTGTGTTTCTGGTCTCTAGTGTAGTGTGTTTCTGGTCTCTTGTATAGTGTGTTTCTGGTCTCTAGTGTAGTGTGTTTCTGGTCTCTTGTGTAGTGTGTTTCTGGTCTCTTGTGTAGAGTGTTTCTGGTCTCTGGTGTAGTGTGTTTCTGGTCTCTTGTGTAGTGTGTTTCTGGTCTCTTGTGTAGTGTGTTTCTGGTCTCTTGTATAGTGTGTTTCTGGTCTCTTGTATAGTGTGTTTCTGGTCTCTGGTGTAGTGTGTTTCTGGTCTCTTGTGTAGTGTGTTTCTGGTCTCTTGTGTAGTGTGTTTCTGGTCTCTTGTGTAGAGTGTTTCTGGTCTCTTGTGTAGTGTGTTTCTGGTCTCTTGTGTAGTGTGTTTCTGGTCTCTTGTGTAGTGTGTTTCTGGTCTCTTGTGTAGAGTGTTTCTGGTCTCTTGTATAGTGTGTTTCTGGTCTCTTGTATAGTGTGTTTCTGGTCTCTTGTATAGTGTGTTTCTGGTCTCTTGTGTAGTGTGTT